>NC_135825.1:12627095-12763663 GCF_964213995.1 Mustelus asterias | reverse complement strand
ATGGGGAGGTGGAGAGGAACAGATGTGAAGGTTATGCAATGCTGCTTGCTCCTAGCACATCCACAATCACACCCCCCATCCCCCAATTCCCCCAGCCACACGCTCCCCACTATCACAGCCCCCCGAATTCCCCCAGCTGCACGCTCCCCACAATCACAGCCCCCCAAAATCCCCCAGCCACATGCTCCCCACAATCATAGCCCCCCCAATTACCCCAGCCACACACTCCCCACAATCATAGCCCCCCCAATTACCCCAGCCACACACTCCCCACAATCACAGCCCCCCAATTACCCCAGCCACACGCTCCCCACAATCACAGCCCCCCCAATTACCCCAGCCACACGCTCCCCACAATCACAGCCCCCCAATTCCCCCAGCCACACGCTCCCCACAATCACAGCCCCCCAATTCCCCCAGCCACACGCTCCCCACAATCACAGCTCCCCCAATTCCCCCAGCCACACGCTCCCCACAATCACAGCCCCCCCAATTCCCCTAGCCACACGCTCCCCACAATCACAGCCCTCCGAATTCCCCCAGCCACACGCTCCCCACAATCACAGCCCTCCGAATTCCCCCTAGCCACACGCTCCCCACAATCACAGCTCCTGATAAAGTTGAGAGGCTGCAGCAGTGCAATTTGCAAGGGCTCTGTGTACATCCTTCAGCTGGCAATGAGCTGAGTGCACTAGGACCCAGCAGCACCGCAAGACCCACGGTCAGTGCTGAGACCTGGGTCCCTGCTGCAAGAGAAACATCGGAGACCCTGCAGAGAAACAACCCCCCACCCTCCCACACATTCATAGAGCCGCCACCGACATAAGACAGAAAATGGCCACAACAACAGGACACCCATGAGCAACAGAGAGTCTCGGATGCCATGCACTTACCTCCTCGCCAAGCCTCACTGATGAAGTGCCCGAATCGGACTTATATTGAGCATGTCTGTTTCACGCCGATTTGGGATTGGCCAACGCGGTGGTAAAGGGGGGAAGTGCTGGTAACGTTGGGCGGGCAGCTCATTAATTCAATTTAAATGCATGCAAATACATTTAAATCGCTGTTGCGCCCGTTTCAGGTGCGATGCCGATCGCGGCCATTTTCGGGCCTTGGTAAAGGGGGAATCGGCGCGGATGCAGGTGGGAATCACATTATTCGCCTCACGCCCAACTTTACCAAGCTTTTGCACCCAAAAACGGGTGCAACGCAATGGTAAAATCGGACCCAAAATGTGCTTTTGACAGGTGTCAGGAGGAAAATACAGCTGGGAACCAAGAAGAATACAGGAATAACTATCTAGACCATTGGGTGGATGGCAGGGCCTTCATCCGGTGGAAAACAACGTGTGGGCCATCAAGTAGGCGGCAACTCCAAGGAACCTCATGAAACTGACACCCTTCCTGGGGTTAGTGAATTATTATGGACATCAGAATCAAGAGAACAATTAACTCCATTGTACTGAGTGTTTCTGGTGGGTGAATTCTCTCTGTGCAGGTATTGCACGTTAGCCGCGCTATCTTTGCATTGCTGCCTCACTGCGCCAGTGAAACGCGTTCAATTCCCGGCTTGGGTCACTGTCTGTGTGGAGTCTGCACATTTTCCCCGTGTCTGCGTGGGTTTCCTCCGGGTGCTCTGGTTTCCTCCCACAGTCCGAAATCATCAATAGATCTCCTCGTGACCTCGTTGAGTATGAGATCCTCGATTACATGAGTAGAGGCTCGCCCAAGAGGGAAGGAGCAGCGGGGTGTATAAAACCAACTGGATCCACTCTGATTGTCAGTCAATAGACTCGGGACCGATCTGCACTCTGCAGCCATTGAACGGCACTCAATTACCACTGTAAACACAGGGAGATGGAAAACTGGCCTCGCTCAGATTATTTAAATGACAAAACACTGGGACCGAGTGCGATACATCCAAGGATATTGAGGGAAGTGAGGATGGAAATTGCAGGGACGCTGATCATAATCTTCCAGGCTCCTCTAGACTGAGGGGAGGTGCCAGAGGACTGGACAATTACAAATGTCGCTTGCTTCTTCGAAAAGGATTGTAAGGATAAGCCCCAGCAATTACAAACCAATCAGTCTAACATCAGTATTGGGCAGGCTTCCAGGAACAATTATTCGGTGGATAGAACTAGGCGTCACATGGAATAATGGAGAATACTGGGCCAGCGTGGATATCTAAAGGGGAAACCATGTTTAACTAACTTGCTGGAGTTTTTTGAGGAGGTAACAGAAAGGGTTGTGATGCTGTTGATGTGGTGTATATGGGCTTTCAGAAGGCATTCGATACAGTGCCGCACAATAGACTTGTCATAAACAATATCTCATGGAATAAAAGGGACAGTAGCAATGTGGATACAAAATTGGCTGAACTATAGGAAGCAGAGAGTTAGGGTCAATGGATATGTTTTGGTTTGGAGGATGGTTTTACCGAGGGGACCTTGCTTTTCCTGAGAGATGTTAATGATCCAGATCTGGGTGCGCAGGGAACTGTTTCAAAATTTGAGAATGACACAAAAGTTGAAAATATTGCAATCTGTGAAGAGGACGGTGTTGAACTCCAAATGGACATAGACAAGTTGGTGGAGTGGGCAGATAGGTGGCAGATGAAGTTCAATGCAGAGATGTGTGAGGTGATGTATTTTGGTAGGAAGGACTTGCAGAGAGAATTCTAAAATAAGGAGTAAAATTCTTAAGTGGTTGCAGGAGCAGAGGGATCTTGGTATATCTGTGCAAAGATCATTGAAGGTGGCTGGAGAGGTGGCAAGAACAATTAAAGATGCATATAGTATTCTGGGCTTTATTAATAGGGGCACAGAGTACAAGAGCAAGAAAGTTACACTGAATTTACACAAGACACGAGGTAGACTTCATCTAGAATATTGTGCACAGTTCCGGGCACGACGCTATAGGAAGGATGTGAATGCATTGGAGTTCAGAAGAGTTAATAATAGTTCCAGGGATGAGAAACTTCAGTTCTGAGGATAGATTGGAGAGGTTGGGACTGTTTTCCTTGGAGAGAAGAAGGTTAAGTGATTTGTTAGAGATGTTCAAAATCATGAGGGGGCTGGGCAGAGTAGACAGGGAGAAACTCGTAAAAGAATCAAGAACGCGAGGGCACAGATTCAAAAGAAGCAGACGTGATGTGGGAAAAGTCTTTTTCACACAACTAGTGGTTCGGATCTGGGAAGCACTGCCTGGAAGTGTGGTGGAGGCAGGTTCAATTGAGGTGTTCAGGGAAGCATTAGATGGTTATTTGAACAGAAACAATCTGCAGGGATACAGTGAAATGGAAGGGGAATGGGACAAAGTCATGATGCTCGTCTGGAGAGCCAGTGCAGACATGATGGGCCAAATGGCCTCCTTCTGCACCCTAACAATTCTGTGATTCTGTGATTTTCCCTGTGTTGGCCAGGATTGAGCCAATGAAAGAGGTGAATCATTTGAGTTGGTTTCCACTACATCATTTCGATAGCTGCAATAACGTTTCATGCCTGTTATATTGGAGGCCGAACATTTGAGGAACACAATCCAGGCTGATGTCTGAATGCATGTCTTAAAACAGCAGAAATCTCTCTGCACGCTCTCGAGCTGGGAAGAATGTTCCAGCTCCACCCGCCCTCCACCAGCAACTTGAGAGCTTTGCCCGTCACTGGCACACAGCCGCCTCGCCCAGTGTGCAGAAGGTCATGTTCTGCCAAGCTGCAGATGTCAGCAGCAACCTGAAATGCCCTGAGACGCTGCTGCTGGTGTGTGTGGAGAAAGCGTGTGCCTGTGGACCCTGTGTTGGTCTCTCACCTCCTTGGAGCTGGATATCTGTGTCCGTCTCCTCTGCACAGGGGCAGCACGGTGGCATGGCGATTAGCACTGCTGCCTCACAGCGCCAGGGACCCGTGTTCGACTCCTGGCTTGGGCCACTGTCTGTGTGGAGTTTGCACGTTCTCCCCATGTCTGCGTGGGTTTCCTCCGGGTGCTCCTGTTTCCTCCCACATTCTAAAAGACGTGCTGGTTGGGTGCATTGACCTGGAGTGTGGCAACCAGGGGACTTTCACAGTAACTTCATTGCAGTGTTAATGTAAGCCGACTTGTGACTAATAGATAAACTTTTAACTTTAACTTGTCCAAACATTTCCCCAAGTAATTTGTTATATTTCAAAATCCCAACATGACATCTTTTTACCTATTTGTTCGAATCATATTCAGCCCATCAAGTCTGCACTGACTCTTACCTGGGCTTACCCCACACATTTATTGTGCAAATTCCGCTCATCTTGGGACACTAACAGGCGATTTAGCATGGTTCATGCACCTAATCCGCACATCTCTGGACTGTGGGAGGAAACCAGAGCACCCGGAGGAAACCCATGCAGACACGGGGAGAATGTGCAAACTCCACACAGTCAGTGACCCGAGGCCAGCAAGTGAACCCGGGTCCCTGGCACTGTGAGGCAGCAGTGCTAACCACTGTGCCAATCTGTCGCCATGTTGCTACTTCATGCAAGCTATGAGTTGCTTATTTTGGTGAATCATTTGCGACAATTACAGAAACAAACTACTCTTTAATATAAACAACATTAACAAAGCTTATCATCTTCTTTAATAAGAAATGAAGTATTTCACACAATCTCTGGGAATTTTATAAAGTATTTCAAAGTATAAAATTCCATAATATTGAAAAGTAACTTCTCAAAGCAAATATTCTGGACATTCAGCTCAAGTTTAACAAATCCTCTGACCAGTCTTTGAATGAAGCTCGGATCCATTTGTACTGTGGTTGCTGTTTCGACAGAACCCATCACTTGTTGGCCTGGAGAACTGAATAAGGAGTGAATTTTAGCAACTGATCTGTAGCAAATGAATGATTTGACATTTCAATCGTGTTTCACTGGCTAACAATGCGCAGGTGAGATGGTGAGTGGGGATATTCTAGTCCGAGTGGTGGGATTTGTCTCTCATAACCTCTAACTCTGATAGTGTTCAACTCTCCTGGGGTCACTGGAGCTTTCTATTCATCATGAAGCGCCAATGGCACTGGGGCACATCTTGAGTGCCAGCCTGTAGAACGCAACCATGTCTGATCCAGGAGTGGTGTTGGAGCTCCCTCTTATCCCCCATTTCAGGTCTGTATTTGAATGCAGGCATTAATTTTAGATTGTGGTTTACTGTTGGAGCAGTTCCCTCTTTGGTGCTTTTGAACTTCCTGTTCATTGCTATGTCCCTGGTGTGATTGGCAGACATTCTGTCTCTTGCAGGAAACCACAGAAGTTAACGGATGACAAAGCCTGAGATTGTTGCACAAAGTTTCACCGTATCGGCACTTGAAACGCTATATCGGAAATGTTCCTTGCTCTTCCCATTGATGAAGTATAATGTCACGTTCCGGTATGTGATGAACTTTCAGGGAGGGGTTTAGTGCTGTTGGAATGGACAGGAGGGCTGTATCGGTACCTCCAGCCAGGGATCAGGGGAGGGTGCAGGCTGTCCCAAACACTGGGGCCCAGAGGCTTTAGAGAGGGGGTGGTGGGATAGGGCGGGGGGAGGGGGGGGGGGGGAGGGCCCAGGCCCAGTGTTTGAAACAAAGTCATGTTGAGGGGTGGAGCCTAAACAAGCCGGCAAAATTGGCTAATCGGCTGCACTGAGATTGGGGTGCCCTTTCAAAAAATAATCTCCACCCTCTCCCCACCACTCCGGGGCCCCCCCACCACCAAACAGACATCAGCGGCATCCCCCTCAGTCATTGGCAGCATCTCACTTTTCCCCCGACCTTCACGGCACCCCCACCATTCCCACATTTGCTCCACCCCCACCACTATACGTGGTGCTCCCCATAGGTCCTGCCCCTGGCACTACCCCCTGGCCCATTATGAGCGTGAGACTGATTACGTCACCAGTGAAAATCAGAAATTTTGATTCTGTCGGCGTTTCAGAGAGCGTGGGCTCAAAACCCCCTCCCAGATTGCCTGGATCTATTCCAATTCACCTATCGTCACAACAGGTCCACAGCAGATGCCCCCTTCCTGGCCCCACACTGAACCCTGGAACACCTGGATAACAACGACACCTTTGTTAAACTCCTATTTGTTGACTACAGGGTGGAAGACCATGTTTCTAGCTTGGGAATCTAACTTGGTCCGGTACTGTCTTTTGCCATCTTTGAACGATCTCCGTCGGTCAAATCTGGATTTCTTGTAGCTACAGGCCTGTTACAAAAGAAACGGAGAAAATTATGAGCTCCAACAGCTGCCCATGAATCTGTTCATCATGTACGTGGCTGGCAACACCACCTCCATCCTCCCTATCACGATGGTGTGCATGATGGCCTGGAGACCCATACAAGCTTTGATGTCCATGTCAGCAAGGAGTTAGTTTGCCTAGGGTGAGCATGATATGTTTCACTCCAGGTTTGATTCAACAGACCCACTCGGGAGCTTTTATCAAACAAAGTTAAGATACAGCAATAACGTTTACCAATTACAAAGAAGAAAAGAAAAGCAACCATGATATTGTATAAACCTTAACAACCAAACGATCTTGCCTATAAACATACAGCTGCTACAGGTTTAGCACGGAAAATGCGAATGCTCACTTGATGCTGTACCTTAGTCCTTTGATTGGAGAATGAAACTTTTCCCTTGTAAATTCCAACAGCCCTCGAGATAGAGAGAGTGTCACTGCTGGCTTCTCGCTTTCAGCCAATGAACCGCTACAAGAGACAGAATTCTCACTCCAGGAAGGCAAGGAGACCTGCTTCCAGTTAGCCAGCAGAATTTACAATACCAGGGGAGGGAGAAACATTGCTTTTCAATCTGATGTCCGAACACCTTCTAAACTAAAGCAGCAGCCGGCAGCCATTTCTTAAAGGCACACTCACGTCACAATGTATAGCACTTGTCGACAATGTATACTGATCATAGGGAGCAACTGGAAATCACTAATTCAGCCCATAATTTAATGATGTCATTATGTTCTGTAATTCGTCAGTTACAAGTGCAGCGAGTGTTTTGCATCAACTGCCTTCTTTTAGGCAACTTTCAAAATGCTTGAGCTTTTTAACTGAATGAAATAATTTTGAATATTAGAATCGTGAGATTTAAAGGATTATACCTGGGTCATTTGTAAAATGTGTGTAACATGCGACTGACACGGTGCAAACAGGCAGAGCAGCAAAGAGCAGCCAGCGGAATATCGCCCAGAAACCGAGACTCTTCAGCTCATCCTCTCTGATTAAACAAGAAACTATAATTAATCCAGTGGAAAAATGCTTAAACCCCATGTTGAGGATTTAAATCACATTCATGCATGAAACCTTTTAGCCTCCCGAGACATTGTAAGATGTGATACTGAATGCACAGGGAATTGTGCAAGAATCAGGTGACTTTCCAACAAGCCCTCATATCGACGAGGTTTTGAGCTGCCCATAAATACTGGCAAAATCAGACTGGTTTACTGCAAATGGGAGTGAGGAGAGAGTGACTGCCTTTGACATCAAGGCAACATTTGACCGAGTGTGGCATCAAGGAGCCTCAGCAAAACTGGAGGCAATGGGAATCAGGGGGAAATCCCTCTGTTGTTTGGAGTCATACCTGGTTCATAGGTGTTGTGGTTGTTGGAGGTTAATCATCTCAGCTCCAGGACATCTCTGCAGGAGTCCCTCAGGGGAGTGTCCTCGGCCCAACTTTCTTCAGCTGCTTCATCAATGACCTTCCTTCCATCATAAGGTCAGAAGAGGGGATGTTCACTGATGATTGGACAATGTTCAATGAATGATGCCTCAGATACTGAAGCAGTCCATGTCCAAATGCAGCAAGACCTGGACAATATCCAGCTTGGCTGACAAGTGGCAAATAACATTCATGCCACACAAGTGCCAGGCAATCATTCGAACCATATTCGAATGGTTACCATTGATGTGAAACGGAATTGGACAAGCCATATAAATCCTGTGGCTACATGAGCAGGTCAGAGGCTGGCAATCCTGCAGCAAGTAACTCACTTCCTGACTCCTCAAAGCCTGTCCATCATTGACGAGGTGCAAGTGAGGAGTGTGATGGAATCATCTCCACTTGCCTAGATGATTGCAGCTCCAAGAACACTCAAGGAGCTTGACACCATCCAGGACAATTCAGCTTGCATAATTAGCACCCCTTCCAAAAATGTTCCCTCCCTCCACCCCCAACGAGCAGGCAGCAGTGTGTACCATCTACAAGATGCCCAGCAAGTTCTCAACAAAACTCATTAGGCAGCACCTTCCAATCTCATGAATTCCACTGTTTAGAAGGACAAGAGCAGTAGATTCATGGGAATACCCCCACCTGGAGGTTGCCCTCCAAGCTGTTCACCATCCTGACTTGGGAATATATCGCTGTACCTTTAAGGTCATTGGGTCAAAATCCTGGAACTCCCTCCCTCATAGTATTGTGGGTGTATCTGCGCCACATGGACAGCAGTGGTTCAAGAAGGCACGTGCATGTTTGTGGCAAGTTGGCACAGTTGCTTGCACTGCTGCCTCATAGCACCAGGGACAAGGATCAATTCCAGCCCATGGAATTGAACTGTCTGTGTGGAGTTTGCATATTCTCTCTGTGTCTGCGTGGGTTTCCTCTGGGTGCTCTGGGTTCCGCCCACAGTCCAAAGATGTGTGGGTTAGATGGATTGGCCATGATAAGTTGCTCCTTAGTATCAGGGTGATTGTCAGGGTAAATATGTGGGGTTACGGGGACAAGTCCTGGGTGGGAGTTTTGTCAGTGCAGACTCGATGGGCAGAATGGCTTCCTTCTGTACTGTAGGGATTCTATGATTCTAGTATGTACACATATACTGAGTCCATTTTTTTCAGGGTTTACCTGTGAAAGTCATTGATGGGTGAAATGGTGAGAATTGTGGTAACAGAAGCCTTGGTATTTCCTGTTGTGTTGACAGAAGCCTTGGTATTTCCTGCTGCGCTGGTGGTCGGGCCTATTGTTGAACTTTGTGGTTGGCCTAAAAGAGAGGAACTTGTTGAACTTTTTATTATTGAAAGTACTTTGTGTATATGGTGGATTGGGAGGCAGGCAGACTTGGGCAATGGTAGTGGGAGGTGACAGGAGGGTCACCCAATGTATTCCTGATGCCACATGTCATTGGCAATGGCAGCAACCTCAGCAGCACAGCCATCTACCTCCAGTTTAGGGAAGGCGATGGCCTAATGGTATTATCGCTGGACCATTAATCCAGAAACTCAGCCCATATTCTGCGGACCCGGGTCTGAATCCCTGCCCCTCTCCACACTGGGAGCCTGTGCATCAGGAGCATGGGACTGAAGTGCAAACAAAACTGTAACAGAAAAAAATACTCTGGGGACCCGGGTTCGAATCCTGCCACGGCAGGTGGTGGAATTTGAATTCAATAAAAAATATCTGGAATTAAGAATCTACTGATGATCATGAAACCATTATCGCTTGTCGGAAAAACCCACCTGGTTCACTCATGTCTTTTAAGGAAGGAAATCTGCCGTCCTTACCTGGTCTGATGATGTGTGGCTCCAGAGCCACAGCAATGTGGTTGACTCTCAACTACCCTCGGGCAACTGGGGATGGGCAATAAATGCTGGCCAGCCAGTGATGCCCATGTACAATGAATGAATAAAAAAAGGGTGGCAGGTTTTTAGAACGTGGGTGTCAGGGGCAAGGTCAGTTTTCTGTTATCCATTCCTAATTGCCCTTGAACTGAATGGCTTGCTGGGCCATTTCAGAGAGCAGTTAGGAGTAAACCACATTGCTGTGGTTTTGGGGTAATATGTAAGGGTGGCAGTCAACCAGAAGATTCACCAGGATGCTGCCTGGGATGGAACATTTACGTTATGAAGAGAAGTTGGATAGGCTTGGGTTGTTTTCCTTGGAGCAGAGAAGACTGAGGGGTGACCTGATCGAGGTGTACAAGATTATGAGAGGCATGGACAGTGTGGATATGGAGCAGCTGTTCCCCTTTATTGAAGAGTCAGTCATGAGCGGACACAAGTTCAGGGTGAGTGGCTGGAAGTTTGGGGGAATGTGAGGAAAAACTCTTACCCAGAGGGTGGTGATAGTCTGGAATGTGTTGCCTGGGAGGGTGATAGAGGCGGGTTGCCTCACATCCTTCAGAAAGCACCTTGGATGAGCACTTGGCACATCATAGCATTCAGGGCTATGGACCAAGTGCTGGCAGATGGGATGAGGTGGGAAGTCAGATGTTTCTCACGTGTTGATACAGAATCGATGGGCCAAAGGGACCATTTGTTAATTGAATTTAAATTGTATCAGCTGCTGTGGTTTGATTTGAACCCATATCTCCAGGGCAATATTCTGGGCCACTGGATTGCCAGCTCGGTGAGATTCTAACTCTTTTGTATAAAACAATTTAATTGATTTAAATTAACTGATGGACAAAGTAAAAGTGGAAGAACGGATATGCCAGGAGATAATGGAGAGGTGCAGGAAAAATAGGGTTGTTGTAGTGGGAGACTTCAATTTCCCTGGTGTAGACTGGAATTCAC
Source organism: Mustelus asterias (assembly GCF_964213995.1). Lineage (NCBI taxonomy): Eukaryota > Metazoa > Chordata > Chondrichthyes > Carcharhiniformes > Triakidae > Mustelus > Mustelus asterias. The sequence goes on along the minus strand of NC_135825.1, from coordinate 12,753,145 downwards.
GTAGGGCTGGGAGTCTGAATGGGGAGGCATTTGTAAAATGCGTACAGGAAGGTTCTTTGGAACAATATGTAGATAGCCCGACTGGAGAGGGGGCTATACTGGACCTAGTACTGGGGAATGAGCCCGGTCAGGTCTTCAGAGTTTCGGTAGGGGAACATGTGGCAAAGGGGTAATGTAAAGTAAAGTGCTAACCACTGTGTCACCGCAGTGCCTTAAACGAAAACAAAACACAAATGTAACTTAAAACATCAAACTGAAATGTAATTAAAGGGTCAATGAGGCACCCCAGCCCCCACGGTGCCCAATGTGCATGGAAGGCCTTGATGGTGCCCCTGATCACTGCATGCTCACTCTCCAGGGACACCCAGCCGTGAATGTAGCCGCAGTTAATCGGCAGTCAGGTCGGATGACCCCCTTTGTCGCTTGCTGCCTGGACCTGTTGTGGGCAAGTTTGGCCAGGCCGAGGAGCAGGTTCATGAGGAGGTCCTCCTCCTTCCCTGCCCCTCCCCGCACCGGGTGCCTGTCGATCAGGAGCGTGGGGCTGAAGTGCAAACAAAACTGTAACAGAAGATATTTTAAATAACTAAAAAGGAAATGCAGTCTAACGCATCCTTTATATGCATGGTCCTCATGGCAACACAAAGGACAAGCATCTTAGGAATCTATGAACCGATGCAATCTAAGGTTGTGTGGGTCTGCGACATGCGGCACCCTCCACCTCAGGTCTCCAATGATAAGGGAGGACTGCTCCATAGAGAGACCTCCACTGGGAACCTCCAGTGTGATTGCAACTCTTTTGTATAAACCAATGAAACCAAATCAAACGAATTGAGGGAGAAAGTCAAAAGGGCAGCATCTTAGAGGGATAGTGCCTTCAACAAAAACAAAACACAAATTAAACTTAAAACATCAAATTAGAATGTGATTAAAGGGGTCAATCAGGCACCCCAGTCCCTGCGGTGCCCAACCAGCACGGAAGGCCTCGATGTGTCTGTGGACACTGCATGCTCCTGTCCAGGGACAACCAGCCATGAATGTAACCGTAGTAGAGGGGCAGACAGTCAGGTCGGACGACCCCCTTTGTTTGCCTGCTCCAGTGAGATTCCAACTGTGCCACGGCCTCTCTGCAATTAAACCAATTAATTGTCCACTGCTGCAATCAGCAATTTTCTGGCATTGGAAGCAGCTGCTAACACATGTTGAGACTTCTGGATAAACCCTGGCTGCTGTCCCAGTTGTTTCACTGGAAGGGGAGGCCTCCTCTGTGGCTGCACATGGCCCGTGGAGATGCCCACCAATCAGTAATGATCCCCTCCGTGCTAGGGTGTTCCTGATGGAGTGTGCATGCCCCGGGTTACTGAGGCCTGCCCACCAGGCCCCAGCTCGGTTTAAAAATATATATTTTCTTTGATGGGGCCTCAGCGTGGAGTCCCTTCACCTTCCCCCTGTAGCCTCAGCAGTGGCCATGGGAATTGGTGACACTGCCAAAGTTAAGCTGGTCCGCTGATTGGACAGGTGGGATTTCTGATTTCAAAATGTTTAAATTGAGGCAGAATAAATTAAATAGAAATACGTTCGCATCTTACCTTGAGAAACTTTCAAATCAATAGAAATCCAGTGATTATATTTAAATGTTGGTGTTTCTATCACACAGATATATTGTCCTTCATCACTCTTCATTAGGTTATCCATGGTAATTGAAAATATCCCTTGTGTTTTGTTATCAGTCAGTGATATTCTTCCTTCTTCCGGCTTTTCAGTAGAAACCACAACAGAACATTGAAGCACGTAGTAATAATTACCTTTGCACCATTGTTTAACATGGTCCTTGTATTTCAGATCATACTGACAGTTCACAGTGACTGATCCTCCTGATTGTCCATGAACCTCCTTGGGTCCAGTTAATTGACATGAACCTATGGGGATGTTAATGAGGAAAGGTTATTAACAGCTCGATCTGAATCAACTAAATAATAACCGAGTAAACAGTCCCATTTCATTGCTGTAACAATCTCCTTTGCAATGATGGATCAAATTACATTGTTAAGATCAAATTCCTTGTGCTGCTTCATTTCACCAACGAGCCTTCAAAGCACTGCACAGACACAGGCCAGAATTTTATGTTGCTCGTTACGGATACCACTGAGCCTGCGCACGCCAGTGGGAGAGAGACTGCAGCCTGAGTGAGATTTCAGCCAGAGTGAGGGTATCGGGAATTTGGAGCTGAGTGGGAATTCGGCACAGAGGGGAAAGAGGCACTTGTCTTTGGGTGGAGCCAAGATATGGACCTGCGAGGGAGACTCGAGGGCAAGAGAAAGGTAAAAAGAAATCGAACCGTGTCGTCACAGCCGGCAGGTAAGTGGTGGGCCTGACTACAGGAGTGGACAGAGTGGGAGCGAGCCGGAGAATAACCTGAGACGGTAAGGGATTCTGATTCTGAGTGTTTCAACTGGGGGGAACTGAAAAGTGACTTCAGAGTAAGGCTGTGATTTGATTTGTTTGCGTTTAGCAATTAACTAAAAATTATGGTTTAAGTTTAGAGATCAGTTATGTTCCTTCCAGTCTTACAATAGTGAGGCTTAAGGGTGATCTTATAGAGGACTATAAAATAATGAGGGGCATTAATCAGCTAGACAGTCAACATCTTTTCCCAAAGGTACGGGAGTCCAAAACCAGAGGGCATAGGTTTAAGGTGAGAGGGGAGAGATACAAAAGGGTCCAGAGGGGCAAATGTTTCACACAGAGGGTGGTGAATGTCTGGAACTAGCTGCCAGAGGTAGTAGTAGAGGCGGGTCCAATTTTGTCTTTTAAAAAGCATTTAGGCAGTTACATGGGTAAGGTGGGCTAAACATGGGAATTGGGACTAGCTCAGTGGTTTAAAAAATGGGTGGCATGGACAAGTTGGGCCGAAGGGCCTGTTTCCGTGCTGTAAACCTCTATGACTCTATGACAGGGAGAACGTGAATTGGAAGTTTCCTCTTGTCAGAGAATCTAGAAGGAGGGAGTCACTGTTTGAAACTGAGGCGTGACATTTAAGGCAGAGATGAGGAGAAATTATTCGTGGGTCACTGAAAGTTAACATGGCGATGGAGAAAACAATTAAGGAGGCAAATGGTAGTTTGGCTTTGGTGACAAGAGGATTTGAGTTTTGCAGCAATGATGTCTCAATGCGAAGCTAAAATAAAGATGTTGGGGAGTGGGGGGAGGGGTGGGATGGGGGGAATGGATGGGACAGAGGTCAGATTTAGAAAAGGAGAAGCAAAGAGGGAGAAAAGGTAAGGGAAGGGGGACAAAGTAGGGGCAGAGAGAGTGGGGGGTGGAAAGAAAAATGAAGAAAGACAATAAAGAAATAATAGGTAGAGAACAGTAAAAAATTAAATAAAATAGAATGAAAACAGTGGGGTTGAGGTGGAGTAGAACTAATCATCTAAAGTTGTTGAATTTGATGTTGGGGCCATAAGGATGTAAAGTGCCTAGCCGGAAGATGACCCCACCCCCCCCCCCCCCCCCCCCCCACCCCCCACCACACTCCCATCCCCAACATCTTCATTTTAGCTTCTCTGCCGTTTGGCCATTCACACCCTCTATTCTCTCTGTGGACAGCCATCAGCAGCCTTTCCCCTGGTTTCTGTGGCTCTGACTCATCTTTCATTCCCTCCCCCTGCACTATAAATATCTCCCACTTTCTCTGCCTTTTAGCTTTGACAAAGGGTCGTCTGGACTCGAAACGTCAGCTCTTTTCTCTCCTGACAGATGCTGCCAGAACTGCTGAGATTGTTCTGCATTTCCTCTTTTGGTTTCAGATTCCAGCATCCGCAATAATTTGCTTTTATCCAGTATATTGTGCAGTTATAGTCTCCTTACAGAAGAAAAGATATACTTATCATTGAGAAAATGCGACGAAAGTTCATCAAACTAATTTGTGTGATGGAGTGTGGAAAGATTAAATAGACTGAGCTTTTTTTCTGTGGAGTTTAGAAAAATTAGAGGTGATCTCATGTGAACAGAACTTCATACAGGATTTGATAGAGTACATGCAGGAATGATGATTCCTTCAGCTGGGGATCTAGAACCTGGGGACACATTCTCAGAATATTTAACTTAATCAATAACTGAGCTACCAAACCTCCCAAGCCATCCTCCAACAGGGATCGGAAATGGGCAGAGCCAGATTGTGGATGCCCACTTTACAGGAACATCTGAGATAGATTTGACACCCTGTTTTTCTTCTCTTTTCTCGCAAGATAGCAATGATTCTTGCTCTGTGGAGACAGGAGGGTTTAGTCAGATCCTCTGCTCCTCAATTTGTCACAGTAAGGAGTCTAACAACACCAGGTTAAAGTTCAACAGGTTTATTTGGTCGCAAACGCCACTAGCCTTCGGAGCGCTGCTCCTTCGTCAGGTGAGTGGGAGATCTGCTCATAAACAACAAACAGGGCATATAAAGACACAAACTCAATTTACAGACGAATGAATAATGATTGGAATGCGAGTCTTTACAGCTCAATTTATCAACACACAAAGAGCATTGTAACACTTCATGACACAATTGGCTAAGGGCGCGACCTCTGTTATTGGTTCACAACAAGGTAAATGGGAAAAGTTGTCAGAGAGATTGTAGGGTTACATGAACAGCGACAGGAGGAGAATTGTTGGCTTGGAGCTGGTATGATCATAATTATAGAATCCTACAGTGCAGAATGAGGCCTTTGCCCCATTGAGTTTGCACCAACCGCAATCTCACGCAGGCCCTATTCTCATAACCCCATGCATTTACCCGAGGTAGACACGCTGACACTAAGGGGCAATTTATCAGGACAGAGCTGCAACGAGGCAGATAGAGTCAGAATGCAGAGGCAAATCACAGAGAGAAGCAAAGACTGATTGTCATAGAATGTCATAGAATCCCCACAGTGCAGAAGGAGGCCATTCAGCCCATCGAGTCTGCACCGACCATAATCCTACCCAGGACCTATTCCCGTAAACCCACATATTTACCAAGCTAATCCCCCTGATGCTAGTGTCAATTTAGCATGGCCAATAAGCGTAACCCACACATCTCTGGAATGTGGGAGGAAACTGGAGCACCCGGAGGAAACCCATGCAGACATGGGGAGAATGTGCAAACTCCACACGGACATCGACCCGAGGCCGGAAATCAACCTGGGTCCCGGCGCGCTGAGGCAGCAGTGCTAAGCACTGTGCCACCCAATAAATTAACTGAATTTTACATTCCACCAGCCGTGACAGTGGGATTTGAACCCAAGTCCCCAGAGCATTAGCCTGATTACTAGCCCAAAACGTTACCCCTACGCCACCATCTTCTGAAGATACCGGAGCAGCAGACGGCTTTCACAACAACAGCCACAGTCTGCAAAACTGTAAGTGCTTCATCTTTAGCTCACACCAACTGGTGCCTGGGTCAGTCGCTGTTTCTGGTCTTCATCATCTCAGATTGCCAAAAATACTTTCTATGAATATTAAAAATCAATTAAAAAAATTTAATAGACTTACTTGATACAGATATTAGAATCAAGAGAGCAATTAATTCCATTGTTCTGAGTGTTTCTGGCGGGTGAATTCTCTCTGTCCAGATATTGTACTTCAGCCGTGCTATCTTTCAACCGAGTAGTTTCCTCAGTTGTGTATGTCATTTCCTTCTTTATATTTCTGTCACATCGGCCAGTTCCTCTTGAACAATGTAGATGTGGTTAGAGGCCAACTGCAGAATCTGCATCCATGCTCCTCAACTCCACTTGGGTTGTTTTCCAGTCCCGCCGTGCTGGGTCCTGCCCCCGGGGGGATGTGGAGGGCCAGGAGAAAGTCCGTGGACGTTCAGCAGGACTGGGCCATCCCGGTGTTCCCGTGCAATCCAATTTTATTCTCTCCTTACACATTAACACTTCTACAGGCTTACTCACACAATGACCAAAACTTCTATTTTCATCAATCACCATGACAACGGAAACATGGAAACTAAGGAGGTTTTTTTCATTAGCAAGAAAATAACCGTCCAATCAAAATTGTCCCTGAATCACTGTCCATCACCACCTCATCTCCCAGAAGAAACTCCTCGTGATCTGTGAAGATTATTTAGAAGATGAGATCGAAATTTTGGTAATATTGAGATAAGGAAGACAAAGTGTGTCTATGACAGGTGTCAGGTGGAAAATACAGGGGGCGATTCCCCCATCCTGACCCTTAACCTTTCTGGCGGGTCGGGGTGGGAGATACGCGTCGCCGGCCTTGTTCTGGGATTTGCGCATGCGCCGGGAACACATGCACATCTCCCAGAGCCGGAGAAGAGTCGGAGACCAGACCACGCTGGAACCCGACGGGAAGACAAGTAAGTGATTTGAATCTTTTTAAAATGAATTTTAAATGTATTTTATATGTAATTATCGGGAACTTGCCAGTCCCGATTGAATCTCCCACTCCGCCAGGAGTATTTCATTCCGGCAGGGTTTGGAGAAGCTCCCCACATTTGGGGAGACCCTGCCGGGATGAAGGGGGGCAATCGGGAACCCCCAAGGGGTTGGGCAGCGGGGGGGGGGGGGGTGGGTGGTGCCCCTGGGCATGGGCATCCTGGCAGTACCAGCCGGTGCCCCCTGGCACTGCCCAAGGGGCAAAGTGCCCATGCCCACGGGGTGCCTTGGCGCTGCCCACTGGGCATCGGGCAGTGCCAAGGGATGGGGCCTATTGTGGGCATGGCCTAGGGGTGATCGGTGGGGGTGGGGGGTCCCGCTGCCACTCTGCATGGCGATCGGTCTGGGATGGAGGGAGGGCAGTGATTGGGGCAGGCTGGGATGGATGGTCTGCCGGGGCCGGCCTGCCTCCCGGGGGGTGTCGGACCCCCGGGGAGGTCAGCCGGGGAGGGGCCTGCCGGGGTGAGGGGAGGGTTGGGGGATTGCCACTGCTGGCCAGCAAACGGGGAGACTGACAGATCGGGGCCACTGCGCAGCCGCAGAGTTCCAGAACTGTCCAACTCTGGCGTGAATAGGCCCCGCCCCAATGGGATTTTAATGAGAATCGCGATTGGGACCTCTGCAGTGCACAGAGTGGGGAGGTTCGAGTGTGACGTTGAACTGAGAAGACAGTCAGGATCTAGAACAGTTTTCCCGCGAAATCAGCACTTTTGGGAGTATCGCCCCCACAGTTGGGAACCAAGGGGAATACAGGAATAACTATCTGGGCTATTGGGTGGACGGCAGGGGCCTTCATCCGGTGGAAAACAAGGTGAGGGCCATTAAGGAGGCACCAACTCCAAGGAATCCCATGAAACTGAAACCCTTCCTGGGGTTAGTGAATTGTTACGGGAAGTTTATCCCCAATTTCGCTTCTCCGCTGACCTCCTGGATGCCCTACTACGGAAATATCAAAGGTGGCCTTGAGGGGAGGCCACAGCTGGAGCCTTTCAGCAGAGTTAAACAGCAACTTTTGTCCTCTAACTTACTGACGCATTTTGCCCCATAAAGGACCTTGTCTTGACATGTGATGCCTCCCCTTATGGGATTGGGGCAGTGCTGGCTCATCGCTGGAGATTTGAGGCAGAGAAGCTAGTTGCATACGTACCTGGGATTCTCTCGGACGATTAGCGGAGCTATTCACAGATTGAGAAAGAGGGATTGGCAGTGGTCTTCGATGTTAAACACTTTCATCAATACGTCTATGGTAGACATATTTTAATAGGGACTGATCATAAACCAGAACTGGGACTTTTTAAAGAAGGCAAGGCAATACCCCCATTGCCTCCTCCCAGATACAGCTTTGGGCCTTGTTACTGGCAGCTTCTGAACACCTCCTAGAGCACCTTCCCGGGACTCGGGAAGCTAACTCTGATGCACTGAACTCTCTGTCATTGCCCGGATGTCTGGCTTCACCACAGCTGTGGAAGAGATCGTGATGATCCTCAATATTTTGGACATCTTGCCAGTGCCTGCGAAACGCATCAAGGGCTGGACGGAAAAGGCCCCAGTCCTGTCAAAATTAAAAAAACATCACTTTGTGAAGGGGACTCAGAGGACAGGCCTCAGATGATCTGAAACTCTATTGGGTGAAGAAAGATAAGCTCAGTGTTGAGGATGGCATCATCCCGGGGGTTCCTGTGTAGTTGTCCCTCACCCAGGGCGATGTCCGATACTTATGGAATGACACCACAACCACCCTGGGATTCAAAGATGAAAATGCTAGCCAGGAGCTACGTAGGGTGGCCCTGTCTTGATACAGACACTACACAGACACAGTCCAAAGATGTGCGGGTTAGGTTGATTGGCCAGGTTAAAAAAAAATTGCCCCTTAGAGTCCTGGGATGCGTAGGTTAGAGGGATTAGTGGGTAAATATGTGGGGATAGGGCCTGGGTGGGATTGTGGTCGGTGCAGACTCGATGGGCCGAATGGCCTCCTTCTGCACTGTAGGGTTTCTATGATTACCGACTTGGCCAGACCGTGTAGCTCCTCCGGTGATGGAGATATAGACTCCGACATAGAGTTGGAAGGACTGGCACCCCCACTGACACGAGCCCTTAAGAAGAGGCAAAGCAAGTGGCTTTGCAGTGCTTTCTTTCTTCAGCGAAGTTCTCCCATCGGCTACACACGCCCTGATCCAGTCCTGTCTCCAGCTGACCCAAAGCCGATTGGTATGTGGTGGTGAAGACCCCTACCCTCATGGCGTGGGTGTGAGGGGGAGAAACATACTCAATGGGGGAGGGGTGTTGTGATGGGCACAGGGTATCATCAATAGATCTCCCCGTGACCTCGTTGAGTATGAGCTCCCCGATTAGCTGAATAGAGGCTCGCCCAATAGGGAAGGAGCAGCGGGCTGTATAAAACCTAACCCGCCAATCAACCTAACCCGCACATCTTTGGACTGTGGGAGGAAACCGGAGCACCCGGAGGAAACCCACGCAGACACGAGGAGAATGTGCAAACTCCACACAGACAGTGACCCGAGCCGGGAATCGAACCCGGGTCCCTGGAGCTGTGAAGCAGCAGTGCTAACCACTGTGCTACCGCTGTGTGCTTGATTACCTGAGATGCAGAATCTTAAGACGATCGGTTTTGGAGTTAACATGAGTAATTTTTCGAGCTGTTATGAGTCGAATTTTCAAATGTTGATCTTTTCTGAACTGATGGAACCATTATCAGGCTGGGAACTCACTGACAGCGCAGGGAGCTCCTTAACTGAGACACGGCATTAGCAACCCACCTCCTGGTTCCCTGACCAATCAGCAAGACTGTGCGGGATGACCCGTTGAATCTGTCAAAAGAATTTTAATTAAGAGGACTACAACAGCGGTCAGAATAGCTGAACTGAATCGAGGGGCTGCAGCAAACAAAGGACTGGGGAAGAGACCTGGGAAGATATTCCACCAATATCTCCCTCCCCTCTGTTTCCCTCATTGTTGCCTGCCACTGTTGCTGACAGAGTTGAGGGAACTGCAGTAAGGTGAGAACTCACAAGAATGGGAGGAAGAGGACAATCAAATAGGCATTGACAGCAGTAACCAAGGAGGTCAGCCAGAACAGGGTGGTCCTTCCAGCCTCGAGACAGTGCACCAAGATCCAGGTACTCAGGAGGGCTGGAAAGGCGAGTAGCATATCATTTTCAAGTGTCAAGTCCCACATGCTGAGCTTTACAACATTCTCCTGCACAGGCCATTCGGCCCATCCTTAGGGTCACACCCTTTGCAGCCCCAATTATTTGCTCTCTCTCTCTTTCTCCAGGCACCTCACAATCCCATCAGAACAGCCAACAGTTCACACTCACACGCCTATTGACATCTTTCACCCAGGCTTCACTGTCACTCTCTATGAGTTTGTGTCCTTCCCTCCTATTGTACCATTTATAACATTCACAACTCTCTAAGTTCTCTCATTGCAGGGGAAGGAAGCACAGAACCTCTGGGTGGGTGGGCGAGGGTGGGTCTGCCCTTTAATGACAGCCACCTTTATGGTCACTGGAATACAGTCCTCTTGGCCCACTATGAAGAAGGTATTGTTCCAGTCGGCTGCAGATGTGAGCGACAACTTGCCAACAACCACTTGAGACACTGCTGCTCACACTTGTCAGAGAACCAGCCTCTCATCCATTGACTCTGTCTACACTTCCCGCTGCCTTGGCAAAGCAGCCAGCAAAATTAAGGACCCCACGCATCCTAGAATTCCCTCTTCCATCTTCTTCTATCAGGAAAAGAAAAAGTCTGAGGTCACGTACCAACCGACTCAAAAACAGCTTCTTCCCTGCTGCCGTCAGACTTTTGAATGGACCTACCTCGCATTAAGTTGATTTTTCTCTACACCCTAGCTATGACTGTAACACTACATTCTGCACTGTCTTGTTTCCTTCTCCATGAATGGTATGCTTTGCCTGTACAGCGAGCAGTAAACAATACTTTTCATTGTATGTTAATACATGTGACAATAATAAATCAAATCAAATCAAGAAGCTGACTCTCCGCATGTGGATCCTGTGTGGGGCTCTCTACTCCTTGAAGCTGGATCTCTGTGTGCATCTTTCTGCCTTATGCACTGTTGGGTGGTTGAGGAGAAGGCAGCTCATGGCTGGTGTCAGCTTGATGTTGTGGCTTCCCTTGCCCTTCATCGGAGATGGAGGCTGATGACGTCTGGAGGTGAGTGAAGTGCTGGATGGGTGAAATGACTTCGAAGAAGTTGGCAACCATTTGCTAAACGGCAACAGCAGTGCCAGCGAAGACATGTTGTGAACAGCAGCCTCTTACCTTGTCATGGTCAGAGAGCTCCAATTTTACTGTTAAAGGCTTCCCGGTTTGTCAGTTTCAGCAAAGAAGCACTGCGTGCTCACCCTGCTCACACTAGAAGTCTGTGTGAGCTTTGGGAAATAAGCTTGCTGTTTGTTAAACCTGGAATCCTTGATGAAAACAAACAATTAATTTGCCCATTTGAATACTCAACTGACATATCTGACAGCAGCCCGAGGGTTTTCCTGTTCACCATCTAACCTGCACAGGACGTTGGCCAGATGATGGCGGAATGCTGACCTTCCACGACCTTTTAGTGGATTTAACCCCCACCTGTCTGAAAATGGGGGCAGCACGGTGGCACAGTGGTTAGCACTGCTGCCTCACAGCGCCAGGGGCCTGAGTTCAATTCCAGCCTCAGGTGACTGTGTGGAGTTTGCACATTGTCTGCGTGAGTTTCCTCTGGGTGCTCCGGTTTGCTCCCACAGTCCAAAGGTGTGCGGTTTAGGTGGATTGGCCATGCTAAATTGCATCTCAGGGGGACTAGCTAGGGTAAATACATGGGATTACAGGGATGGGGCCTGGGTGGGATTGTGGTCAGTGCAGACTCGATGGGCTGAATGGCCTCCTTCTACACTGTAGGATTCTATGAAAAATTCCTCCGATTACTTTGCTTATATTTCAGTGTCATAATGTGATTTTTTTGAACTAGTTACAACTGGTTCTTGAAAATGAGGAGCTGATTACCTTCATGAGTCCCATCCTTTATGACCATTGCAAAAAAAACTGCTCCTTAATATAAACAACATTAAAGAAATTTATCATCCCATTCTTTTATAAAATATGCAGTTCACACAATTTCTACGAACTTTGCAAAGCATTTCAAATTGTAATAAAGTGAAACGTAGGAAAGTAACTTCTAAAAAGCAAATGGAAATATTCTGAATGTTCATGTAGGGTTTATTCAATCTTCTGACCAATCTTCAAATGTGTTTTTGGCCAATGTTTCCATCTAATCCATCATCTGTTGGCCTGGAAAATGAATAAGAAATTAATTTAAGCAAATGAACTGTTGAATATGAATTGATTGACCTTCTTTCAAAAATGTTTCACTTCAAGAGATATTGGCAGGTTGTGTGGGCATATTCTGGCCTAAATGGTGAAATTCACCCGCCATAACCTCTAACATATCCCATTCTCGTTGCCAGTTATTATATATGTGGTCTACCAATGGGTTAATAAGAGACCATGAGGTAAGTGGGAGTAAACTAACTGGAACTGTTTATCAACATGTTGGTTTCTGGTACAAGACTGGCTTGGCAATGTCCACCCAAGTGCTGGTGTCCTGGGTCACCTGACCCATTCTCTTAAAGGGGCATGCCCCCAACATATACACATCTCTGTAATATTGTTCAACTTTCCTGAAGTAAGGGGAGCTTTCTTTGATTTGATTTATTTATTGTCACATGCATTAGTATACAGTGAAAAGTATTGTTTCTTGCGCACTATACAGACAAAGCATGCCATACATAGAGAAGGAAAGGAGAGAGTGCAGAATGTAGTGTTACAGTCCTAGATAGGGTGTAGAGAAAGATAAACTTAGTGTGAGGTAGGTCCATCCAAACGTCTGATGGCAGCAGGGAAGATGTTCTTGAGTCGGTTGGTACGTGACCTCAGACTTCTGTATCTTTTTCCTGATGGAAGAAGGTGGAAGAGAGAATGTCTGGGGTGCATGGGGTTCTTGATTTTGCTGGCTGTTTTTCCGAGGTAGCGGAAATGCATGTGGTGTCCATGGCACTGGGGCACATCATAGGTACCCGGCTGTACAATGCAGCAACACACCGTGTCTGATCCAGGAACATTGTTTGCGCTCCCTCCCACCCCCAATTTCAGAGTTGGCTTTGAATGTGGACACTCATTTTAGATTTTAAAAATCATTCTAAGCTTGGACCATCACAAGATCACAAGAAATAGAAGCAGCAGGGGCGGCACGGTAGCGCAGTGGTTAGCACTGCTGCTTCACAGCTCCAGGGTCCCGGGTTCGATTCCCGGCTCGGGTCACTGTCTGTGTGGAGTTTGCACATTCTCCTCGTGTCTGCGTGGGTTTCCTCCGGGTGCTCCGGTTTCCTCCCACAGTCCAAAGATGTGCGGGTTAGTTTGATTGGCCAGGTTAAAAATTGCCCCTTAGAATCCTAAGATGCGTAGGTTAGAGAGATTAGCGGGTAAATATGTGGGGGTAGGGTCTGGGTGGGATTGTGGTCGGTGCAGACTCGATGGGCCGAATGGCCTCCTTCTGCACTGTAGGATTTCTATGAGTGGGTGACCAGGCCCTTCAAGCCTGCCCCAACATTCAATATGATCATGGCTGATCTATGCCGGCCTCAACTCCTTCTCTGTGCCGTTTCCCTGTTGCCTTCAATTCCTCAATCTATCAAATATTTATCCACCTCCACTTTAAATACTTCTAATGATCCAGCCTCCACCACCCTTTGGGGCAGAGAATTCCAGAGATCCACCACACTCTGCGAGAAGAAGTTTCTACGCACCTCAGTTTAAAATGACCGGCCCTTTATCAGGATCGTTGATCCTAGTTAGTGGTTTGCCATTAGACCGATTCTCTCTTTGGTGTGCTGGGAGTTCCTACTCATTCCTATGGCCCCTGGTATGATTGGCACAGACTCTGCCACTTGGGAGGCCCCAAGATGAATTAATGGGAACGCTTGAGATGTTTGTGAGCAGTTTGACAATCTCTGCGCTTGAAATGTTACCTGATTCCCGCAGATCAATTATGAATCAGTGACAATGACACCTTGCACCGATATACCCCCTGTAGTGTAGCAACGCAACCCCTGGTGCTTCTCATGTGTGTTAATTGTAACTAAAAGAGAAAATGCTGGAAAATCTCAGCAGGTTTGGCGGCATCTGTAAGGAGAGAAAAGAGCTGACGTTTCGAGTCCAGGCGACCCTTTGTCGAAGCTAAAAGGCGTAGAAAGTGGGAGATATTTATAAATCCTGTCAGAGAGAAGAGCAGTACCTCTTCACGGTAGGCATTCCTGGAAGAGAAGTGTCAGTGAGTTAAACACTGGATAAAAGCAAATTACTGCGGACGCTGGACCTGGGAGAGAAGTGGCAGTGAGTTCCAGCATCCGCAGTAATTAATTGTAAACAAGTCAGACACCGAGCCACATCAACATGTTTGGTCAAACATTCAGGGCCGGATCTTGAGCCACGCCCTCAGAGCACGAGATCGCCGGGGAGGGTTCAAAATCCAACCAATACCGGAAATTGCAAACCTCGCCAGTGAGATCGGGATTCTGATTTTCCACCCCCCCTTCCCCCACCACCGCCCCCACCCCCCCCTCCCCCCCGCCAGTGACGTAATCAGGTTCATGCCCATAATTAGTGAGAACCCGATTTTAATAGATTTTAATCAATTTGAATGGATTTAACCACTCCCCCCTTAACGAATTATCCCCCCCTGCCCCTCACTAAATTGTTATACCTCATCGACGTGATGCATGTCACAGAGGATCTCGTCAAGTTTATCCAAACTCAAATCTGTTGTAGGGGTCCATCCGGGGTGGGGGAGGGGGTGGATGCAAAGATCCGTATAGCCTCTGGGGGATAGGGACATGCCCAGGCACTGCTGCCTGGCACAGTTTGGCACTGCCAGGAACCTGGCAGTGTCAACCTTTGCCGGGGGCAGTGCCAGGGGCGGGCTCTAGGGGGAGCCTCATGAGTGGGTACTCTGCTGTTTATGGTGGGGGGGTGGGGGAAAGGGCACTCAGGATGATGGGGATGATCAGGGATGTTCATGGGAGGTAATGGGAATCATCAGGGATGGGCAAGGGAAACGGTGTTGGCGGGGGGCCGGGGGCGGGGTGGGGGGGAGGTTGGTGATTGTGGGTGAACAGGGGAGCCAGTGGAGAGGGAATGGGGATGATTGGGGATGATTGTGGGGGAGGAAGTGGGAGTAAGCTTTGTGCTCCGATTGGGATGCCCTTTCAATATGACGCCCTGATGTCAGTAGAGTGAGTTCCTGGCTCTCAGAGTCCTCACCTCGCCAGAGCGATGGCGTAAACCCTGCCCACTCTTTCTCTTCAGACTAAGAGGCACAAAATCTGGAGGGAAAACCAGTTTGTAGAGCTGGAGAGCTTCACACTAATTTTACCATTGGAACTGACATGTGGCCAATTTCTGGTAAGATGCCTCCTCCCCACCCTCCACACCCCTCCTCTGCACCACCCCCCCAAGTCCTTAAACAATGTCTTAAAGGAGAAACAAGTGTTAGAAAGGTGAAGAGGTTTAGAGAGATGGAGAAACGAGGGTTAGAGAGGTGAAGAGGTTTAGAGAGAGGGAAAAACGAGGGTTAGAGAGGTGAAGAGGTTTCGAGAGATGGAGAGAGACACTCCCGTGTCTGATTCTGGGTCAGGCACTGACATATGGCAGGATTTTATCAAGAACAGGATGTCCCATCATCGGAAGGAAAAGAGTGTCCCCAGCACGCGAGGATGGAAATTGGGAAGTAATTGAGGCGACAGGAGCTGAATTCCAGTATTCCACTATTCACTGTATAAAACCTCCCTCAATCTCAGCTGCTGTGAGGTTAACTCCATTGAGGTGGCAACTTCCCCTTGTAGGATAAAGTATTCCACTTTTTGACAAAGTGCTGAGGTCAGGGTAAAATGACCTTTCATAGGGCCTCTATCTACATAAATTGGCTGCCTGACTCCTCGATTAGACTGCTCATTTCTGCTCCCACAGCTGGCATAGAGTCCTGATGGTGGGATGGCATTGGGCACTCATCCGACCCCATTACCCAAGACCTGACCTGCCCACAAAAAAAACTCCTACGTCACTACCCCCACAATCCCATTGCCAACACCATCCATTCTTGCCAGCAGGGGTCAGCAAAATTCAGGTCATAACTTCAGGCAGTTAATTTCTGTCAGCAGTCATTAACAGAGAGATAGATGCATGTGAATATTTTGTACCAACTGCCTATTTTGACTTTTCCTCAGTCCGATTTCCCATCCGAAACTGGAAACGTCAGGCCAAACCACATTTTATCTTTCCTCTAAAAAGGTCGGCACGGTGGTGCAGTGGTTAGCGCTGCTACCTCACAGCGCCAGGGACCTGGGTTCGATTCTGGCCTTGGGTGGTTGTGTGGAGTTTGCACATTCTCCTTGTGTCTGCTTGGATTCCTCAGGGTGCTCCGGTTTCCTCCCACACTCCAAAGATATGCAGATTCAGTGGATTGGCCGTGCTAAATTGCTCCTTAGTGTCCCAAGATGCGTAGGTTAGGGGAATTAGTGGGGTAAAAATGTGGAATTATGGGGATAGGGCTCGGGTAAGATGCAGACCCCATAGGCCAAAAAGCCTCCTGGGCTGTCGAGATTCTGTGATACCCAAAAAGCCATTACTGTAACAATGGGATGGTGACATTGCTTCATTCACTAAGAGTAGCAGGTATTTTGTTGTGGATTATTTGCTGCTTTTGGGCAACTTTTAAAGTATTTGAACTGAAGTAATGAGGATAATTCTCCCATCCCGACACACTAATTCTTTAGTGTGTTGGGCCGGGAGAATCGCGTGTGCGCCGATTTGTGGGATTCGCGTACGCGTTCCTGATGCATGCGCATCTCCCAGTGCCGGATATCCGATCGGGACCACGCTGGAAACCGGCGGGACCAGCAGGTAAGTAACATTAATCTTATTTTATGTTACTTGAATGTCATTATCGGGCCCAGGACTGAGATCCCCGGGCCCAATCGCATCTCCCACCCCATAGGCACAATTTCACTCTGGCGGGGTTTCGAGTAGCTCCCCACTTTTGAGAAACGAACGGGACAACCCTACTGAAGTTGAGGGGTGGAGAATTGGGGTCCCCAGGGATCGGTTGTGCGGGAGGGGGGGGTGGTGCCTCCCCTGGGCTTGGGCACTCAAGGGACAAAGTGCCCATGCCCATGGGGCACCTTGGCACTGCCCACCGGGCATTGGGCAGTGCCAAGGGGGTGGGGCCTAGGGGCAGGGCCTAGGGGGGGCGGGGCTTAGGGTGATTGGTGCCACACTGCCATTGGGATCGTTCGAGACTGGAGGGAGGCCAGCGATTGTGGCAGGCTTTGGGGGGGGGGGGGGGGGGGGTCTGCCGGGGTGGTCTGCCTCCCGTGAGGGGGGTGGGAGGGGGGATCGTCATTGCATGATGGGGGGAGATGCTCCGGGATGTGGGGAGGTCAGGGCTGGCCCAGGAATTCTCATGGGGGCCACGATCAGGCCGTGGGGTGGGGGGAGGACTGGAGGGGCAGCTCTGCGAGGGTCCCGGGCTGGCCAGCGATCGAGTTGGACAGCAAACTGCAGGCTGACAGATCGAGGCCACTGCGCACGCGCGGAGTTCCGGAACCGTCAGACTCTGGCGTGAATCGGCCCCGCCCTCCCCGAGCTTTTAATGATATTCAGGATTGTGACCACTGCATTGCACAGAGTGTGGGAGATTCGAGTGTGAACTCCCAGTGAAAACACAATTATGAATTTCATCAGTTTTCCCGCAAATTCAGCACTTGGAACTTTTTTTGGGGGAATCGCCCCCAATATGTCTACAAATATCAGAGAGATCAGATTTAAAATATTATAATAAAAGCAAAATATTGTGGATGCTGGAATCTGAAACAAAAACAGAAAATGCTGGAAAGTCTCAGTGGGTCTGGCAGCATCTGTGGAGAGAGAATAGAGCCAACGTCTCCAGTCTGGATGACCCTTCGTCAAAGCTCTGGACTCTAGACTGGCCCTATTGCAAAATGCACATTACATGTGAGTGAAACAGTGCAAACAGCCAGAGCAGACAACGGAATGACGCCCACAAACTGGAAGCTCTAATCAATTTGATTTGATTTGATTTGATTTATTTATTATCACATGTATTAGTATACAGTGAAAGTATTGTTTCTTGCTGCTATACCGACAAAGCATACCGTACATGGAGAAGGAAACAGAGACAGTGCAGAATTTAGTGTTACAGTCATAGATAGGGTGTAGAGAAAGATCAACTTAATGCAAGGTAGATCCACTCAAAAGTCTGACAGCGGCAGGGAAGAAGCTGTTCTTGAGTCGATTGGTACGTGACCTCAGGCTCTTGTTTCTTTTTCCCAAAGGAAGAAGGTGGAAGAGAGAATGTCTGGGGTGCATGGGGTCCTTAATTATGCTGGCTGCTCTGCCAAGGCAGCGGGAAGTGTAGACAGAGTCAACGGATGGGAGGCTGGTTTGTGTGATGGATTGGGCTACATTCACGATCTTTTGTAGTCCCTTGCGGTCTTGGGCAGAGCAGGAGCCCATACCAAGTCGTGATACAACCAGAAAGAATGCTTTCTATGGTGCATCTGTAAAAGTTGGTGAGGGTCATAGCTGACATGCCAAATTTCCTTCGCCTTCTGAGAAAGTAGAGGCATTGGTGGGGCTTCCTTAACTATAGTGTCGGCATGGGGGGGACCAGGACAGGGTGTTGGTGATTTGGACACCTAAAAACATGAAGCTCTCGACCCTTTCTACTTCTTGCCCGTTGATGTAGACAGGAGCATGTTCTTTTCTTCGCTTCCTGAAGTTGATGACAATCTCCTTCATTTTGTTGACATTGAGGAAGAGATTATTGTCACCGCACCAGTTCACCAGATTCTCTATCTCATTCCTGTACTAAAATAGTTTATACTCCAAGTTGGGAAATTAAATTAAATCAGATTCATACAAGAACTCTTCCAAGGAATCGTGTAATGTAATATTGAATGTACTGAGAGTTGTGTGAGTAACAGATGATTTTCCAACATGTGCTCAGATCTAGAAAGGTTTTGGCTTGTAAAACTGGACTTGTATACTCCAGATACATTTGTGCGCTTTAAGTGAGTGCAAATAGCCAGGAGAAAACCTAGAACTATAATACACAATGTCAATGCAAAACGAAATTGGAAAAGTTAGCCAATGCATTGCCTAACCTATTAAGAAACAATTCTAATAGTCAGGCACGGTGGCACAGTGGTTATCATTGCTGCCTTACAGTGCCAGGGACCTGAGTTTGATTCCAGCCTTGGGTGACTGTACGGACTTTGCACATTCTCTCCGTGTCTGCATGGGTTTCCTCTGGGTGCTCTGGTTTCCTTCCATGCTCCAAAGATGTGTGGGTTAGGAGTTGCACCTTCAGGAGCTGCCGCCAATCAAATAGCTGACAAGTCTCTTGACCGAGCAGTGCTTTCAGACCACTGCTGGCACTGCAGAAGTCCCAGTGAAGAGGTGCCTAGGGAGTCCAGATGAAGGTAAGTCCTGGGGTCTCACCAGAGCTGGGCTGGCTGGCCTCAGTGAGGGGTTTGTGTTTTTTTTCATTCATTCATGGGACATGGGCATCGCTGGTTGGCCAGCATTTAATGTTCATTTCTAGTTGCCCTTGAGAAGGTGGTGGTGAGCTCCCTTCTTGAAACACTGATAAAACTGAGTGGCTTACTCAGCCATTTCAGAGGGGGGAAATTGAGAGTCAACCACATTGCTGTGGCTCTGGAGTCACAGGTAGGCCAGACCAGGTAAGGACAGCAGATTTCCTTTCCTGAAGGACATTAGTGAACCAGCTGGGTTTTTCCGACAATCGACAATGGTTTCATGCTCATCAGTAGATTCTTAGTTTGAGATATTTTTATGGAATTCAAAATTCACCATCTGCTGTGGTGGGATTCGAACCCGGATCCCCAGAACATTAGCTGAGTTTCTGAATTAATCGTCCAGCGATAATACCACTCGGCCATTGCCTCCCCTATGTGCTGGGATTGACAGGGTGAGAGTGAAAGGGTAATGCAGAGGTGGGTATACCTTGGGTGCACCCTCTAATGGGCACAAGCTGCCAAGCAAGGAGGCAACCCGTTGGTCCGATCATGATACTGCCAGGTTTCACCTCTGGCGGGTTGGGCACAGTATTTATCTCCTCTGCCGTACGGAAAATCCTCGTGGTGGTGGGAGGAGACTGTTCAGTGGCCATTTATTGGCTACTTAAGGGGCTTATTTGGCCTATGGGCAAGTAGACCGACCACCATGTGAAAAATATCTGGGTGTAGGCAAGTAATGGGCATGGGAACCAATTTTACACCTCCCCCTACCTGTCATTCCTGTCCCTCGGGGGGCATACAATTCTGGCCGTTCACTCTCTTGTTCTCGCCACGTTTTCTGATTTTGTGTTGTTATTGTTAATGTTAGCTTGTACTTTGGGAATATTTGTTCAGATTTGGACAATATCCAGCCTTGGGGCTGACAAATGGAAAGTAACATTCACCAATAAGAGACACTCCAACCACCGCTCCTTGACATTCAGTGGTGTAACCATCACTCAATCCCCCACTGTCAACATCCATGGAGCTACATTGAACAGAATCTCAACTGGACTCACCACATAAACATAGTGGCTACAAGAGCAGGTCAGAGGCTAGGAATACTGTGGCAAGTAACTCACTTCCTGACTCCCCAAAGCCTGTCCACCATCTGCAAGGCACAAGTCAGGAGTGTGATGGAATACTCCCCACTTGCCTGGATGGCTGCAGCTCCAACAACCCTCAAGAAGCTCAACACCATCCTGGACAAAGCAGCCCACTTGACTGGCACCACATCCACAAACAATCAATCCCCCCACCACCGACACTCAGTAGCAGCAGTGTGTACTATCCACAAGATGCACTGCAGCAATTCACCAAAGATCCTTGGACAGCACCTTCCAAACCCACGACCACTTCCATCTCGAAGGACAAGAGCAGCAGATACATGGGAACACCACCACCTGCAAGTTCCCCTCCAAGCCGCTCACCGTCCTGACTTGGAAATATATCGCCATTCGTCCACAGTCACTGGGCTAAATCCTGGAATTCCCTCCCGAACGGCATTGTGGGTCAACCCACAGAGCATGGACTGCAACAATTCACTCACCACCATCTTCTCAAGGGCAATAAATGCTGGCCAACCAGCGATGTCTATGTCCCACAAATAAATAGAAAAATACTGAGAAACTGGGCTATGCACCAATGAGAATGAACCACCCATTAGTCTTCTGTCATTGCCGTGAGGCCATTTAGAATCGGAAAATTTGTTCTACTGAGCAGCATGACTGGAATCGTCTCAATGAGTCCCATGAGGTTGGCCTCTTGGAGTATGAGATCCCTGATTGAGACAATGACTGCCTGCCCAATCTGGAGCCTCACCTGTATATGTGTTGAGGAGTGTCAGGGTTACTGACACTCTGGATTCTGACGTTGTACGTGAAGTACTCTTAGGAGTGGAATTGAGTTTGCAAATGGGTGTCAGGCCACAGGAAATGTCTCTCTCTTTACACTCCCCTGAGGGTGATATGTTGGTTTCTAACCTTCGCCCTTGAAGGCGGTGTTGTATTTTAAGCAGTTTGCTCTGTCTCAGTGCAAACTGCAACATTTCTAGTCAAGTGAAAGTTGTAAAAACCACAATTCCAAAAATAAAGGGGCACAGTCTGGTAACACTGATAAGAAACCTTGAGGTGTGAAAAGCCACCACAGTAGGTTGGAGGATGATTCAGACTGTAATTAAAATGATCTTAATGCCTGATCTGAAAGATGATTTGTTATTTGTTACAGGGCCACATGGTACTGTGGTTGTCTTTACTTCCTGTTCAAAAGCAAGGCAAATTGCTCTCGGTGTACAGAAGTGAATCGCAGGATTTCATCATTCAGGAAGCCACTGAACCGCTGTAATCACCCACACTCAAAAAATAACCACATCACAGTTACTTGAAAGGGAAATAAAGAATTTCCACTCCCCCGCGATCTGACCTTGTTCCACTTCGAGCTTACCCGAGAAAACCAACTTCCTACTGGCTGACCACAGAAACCATCGCAACTGCTGAGACGTCTCTGCAATTTAACAACCTTCACTTTAGAAATGTAACAATGCGGCTGCAGGATAACAAGCCCTGTATCAAAACAGGGACTGAGATCTATTCCATTTTTGTAAGTATTGTTTTCAACTTCCCCTGTACCTAATTGTGGTGAGAGTGTGTGTGTGTGAGGGAGTGTGTGTGTGTATGAGAGAGAGTGTGTGTGTGTGAGTGAGAGAGAGTGTGTGTGTGCATGAGAGAGAGTGAGTGTGTGTGTGTGTGAGTGAGAGTGTGTGTGTGTGTGTGTGAGTGAGAGAGTGTGTGTGTGTGTGTATGTGCATGAGAGAGAGTGAGTGTGTATGCGTGAGAGTGTGTGTGTGTGCGTGAGAGAGAGTGAATATGTGTGCATGAGAGAGAGTGAGTGCATGTGCGTGAGAGAGAGTGTGTGTGTGCGTGAGAGAGAGTGAGCGTGTGTGCACGAGAGCGTGTGTGTGTGAGAGACAGTGAGTGTATGTGTGAAAGAGAGTGAGTGTGTGTATGTGAGAGAGTGTGTGTGCATGAGAGAGAGTGAGTGCGTGTGCGTGAGAGTGAGTGCGTATGATTAGAGAGAGTGAGTGTGTGTGTCTGTGTGAGTGTGTATGTCTGTGTGAGTGTGTGTGCGTGAGAGAGAGTGTGTGTATCTGTGAGTGTGTGTGAGTGGGAGAGTGAGAGTGATGTATACGGGTCATAACTTCCTCGGAGCGGCAATCAGCGCAGACTGCCACTCTCAATCAATTTACCTGTGCTTAAATTATTCAGCGTCCATCTCGCTGGACCTTTCTGACTCAGGTCAGGTGAGACTCAGGCAGCGAAGCAAGTTCCTGGCATCAGCGACGATGGGCGGACTTTTCCTGCCACACCCACCAACAACTGTCCCACCCAGGCTCCATCCCCGTAACCCCACGTATTTACCCTGATACTCTCCCTCACACTAAGGGAAATTTTACCATGGCCAATTAATCTAACCTGCACATATTTGGAGTGTGGGAGGAAAGCGGAGCACCCGGAGGAAACCCACGCAGGCACGTGGAGAACGTGCAAACTCCACACAGACAGTCACCCAAGGCTGGAATTGAACCCGGGTCCCTGGCGCTGTGAGGCAGCAGTGCTAAGCAGGGTGCCACCGTGCTGTCCTCATTTTCCACCTCGCGATGTTTCACCGTCTGTTTTAAAATTTCTGTTTTTCTGGCATTCAGGCAGGATTCCATCTCTAAGTGCGAAGCTGCACCTTTTAACTCTTCTCGGGACAATGTCCTTAACTTCTTGTTATATTATAGTTAATAATAATATTCATATAGTTACCCCATCTTGTTATTCCCAAATACATCAAATATTATTTTACCTTTTTTAATTGGACTCTAACTATGTGCATGTGTGTGTTTGTCTGTGTGCATGTGTGTGTTTGTCTGTGTGCATGTGTGTGTTTGTCTGTGTGCATGTGTGTGCATCTATGTGTGTGCGTGTGTGCGTGCGTGCATTGGATATATATAGTTATCCCATTCTGTTCAATGAAAGCATGACTTTGAATGCAGATATTTTAGCAGTTCAGAATTACGGAGCCAAGAAAACATTTAGCTGTTTGTAAGTTGCTTTTGAAGGAACATTTAATTTCCACATTCCAATTCTTTTGTCAGTCTGTGATTCCTCCCAGACAAGCTGCCAATTTTATGGCAAATGGATGGTATTTGCCAAATGGATGGTATTTGCCAAATGGATGGTATTTGCTACCAAATAAACCTGTTGGACTTTAACCTGGTGTTGTGAGACTTCTTACCAATTTTATTCTAGCCAGGTGAGATGGGCTGATCTGTCTTCCCTCTGTTCAACCTCCCCAGCTTGTCCCTACAAAGGTTATATTTCTTTTTTATGAGGATGTGCCATTTCCAAATCAGAACGTATTTAATTATTTAAACTGTGAGCAATAAGGAGCTCATAGAACAAAGTTTCCTTGCATCAACAAAAGAGCAAAGATATTAACCACTAAATCTGTGAAAAGTAACAAACACTCAACGTCAAGCATTCGGCTGTTATGCAGTCATAAGGCCACACAAGCACACGCACACACACAAACATACGTGCACATTTACATTCGCACACACACGCACATGCACACATATACACATGCAAGCACACACACACAAACACACGTGCACACATATACAACCACATGCATGCATGTGCACACATACATGCGCACACTCACACAGTTAGTGTCCAATTAAAAAAAGTAAAATAGTATAAATTCAAGTACCTTTCATTGTCCTTGCAGCATAGATTTTGAATATTGTCGTTGATTTGGGTTTGCTGCCTCCTTGGATGCGATGTAAAAGATGCAATTATTATGGGATTTCATTTTGTTGGTCGCATTGTGTAAGAGCTGGCTTCTTAAAACTGAGCTTATTCCAAAAGAGAGAAAGAGGAAGAGAGGGCTCTCAGTTTGTTCCCTCTGCTGAAGCCCACTCTTGACACCGCCTGCGTCACTTGCAATCACTCTTGAGTGGCTGTCAGCCTTGCCTTGAAATATTTCACCCATTGTGCATTTCCAAGAGGTTTCGGGTGGCTCTGTCTGTGGAAGCCACCTCTCAATACTCAGCAATTTGCACTTTTAATGTCTCTCCCTCGGCCAGTTGAGAGTTTCAATGGGTGTCAGGCCACAGGAAATGTCTCTCTCTTCACACTCCCCTGAGGGTGATATGTTGGTTTCTAACCTTCACCCTTGAAGGCGGTGTTGTATTTTAAGCAGTTTGCTCTGGTCTCAGTGCAAACTGCAACATTTCTAGTCAAGTGAAAGTTGTAAAAACCACAATTCCAAAAATAAAGGGGCACAGTCTGGTAACACTGATAAGAAACCTTGAGGTGTGAAAAGCCACCACAGTAGGTTGGAGGATGATTCAGACTGTAATTAAAATGATCTTAATGCCTGATCTGAAAGATGATTTGGTATTTGTTACAGGGCCACATGGTACTGTGGTTGTCTTTACTTCCTGTTCAAAAACAAGGCAAATTGCTCTCGGTGTACAGAAGTGAATTGCAGGATTTCATCATTCAGGAAGCCACTGAACCGCTGTAATCACCCACACTCAAAAAATAACCACACCACAGTTACTTGAAAGGGAAATAAAGAATTTCCACTCCCCCTCGATCTGACCTTGTTCCGCTTCGAGCTTACCCGAGAAAACCAACTTCCTACTGGCTGACCACAGAAACCATCGCAACTGCTGAGACGTCTCTGCAATTTAACAACCTTCATTTAAGAAATGTAACAATGCGGCTGCAGGATAACAAGCCCTGTATCAAAACAGGGACTGAGATCCATTCCATTTTTGTAAGTATTGTTTTCAACTTCCCCTGTACCTAATTTTGGTGAGAAAGTGTGTGTGTGTGAGTGTGTGTGTGTGTGAGTGCGTGAGTGTGTGTGTCTGTGTGAGGGTGTGAGTGTGTGTGAGAGAGTGCGTGTGTGTGTGAGTGTGTGTGTGTGTGAGTGCGTGTGTGTGAGTGTGTGTGTGAGGGTGTGTGTCTGTGTGAGGGTGTGAGTGTGTGTGAGAGAGTGCGTGTGTGTGTGAGTGTGTGTGGTAAACCACTGTTATATGTTATCTGTAGTGGTTAACCACTGTAGTTAGTATTTCTCAGTACCTGTATATGTGGCACATCCCTGTCGGTTCCGCCCAAGTCTCCTCCCCCTAGTCTGGGTATAAAGGCGGTGGCTCCTCCCCCTTGCTCTCAGTTCAGACCAGATCTCCGACAAGGATGGCTCCAAGTTCTTGCCAATAAAAAGCTGTTTGTCTTGCTCACAACTAGTCTCGGCTCGATTGACAGCGCATCAATTTTATTGGCAAGTTTTTTTTTTGAAGAATGGAGCAGCTACTGAAACCCGAAAGGCTGAATCTGGACCCGGAAGCTGCCGGAGCCTCTAACACGTTTGACCACTGGCTGCAATGTTTCGAGGATTACATCGAAGCCTCCACTGCCATCAGTACAGATGCTGACAAACTACGGGTGCTCCGCGGCCGGGTAAGCGACGTAGTATACGCTACGATCCGCGGAAAATTATACGGCCGCTATCGAACTGTTAAAAGGCCTGTATAATAAACGGCCTGACGAAGTCTATGCGAGGCACCTCCTCGCTACGCGCAGACGGCAGCCAGGTGAATCAGTCGACCAGTTCCTGCGCGCGTTGCGTCGGCTTGCCCGGGACTGTAACTGTAGGTCTGTGATGGCCACCCAATATACAGACGACTTAGTCCGGGATGCCTTTGTCACGGGCATCGGAACTACTTACATCCGGCAACGGCTGCTGGAACAGGGTGCGCTGGACTTAAAGAAAACTGTGCAACTGGCTGTGTCCCGAGAAGTGACCTCCCAATACCTCGAATCCTACTCACCTGACCACGTGGGCGCATCCTGGACACTGCGGCCGTCGCTACCGGGAGGACCACAGCCCTACACCGCCCCACGCCTCTCCGGTGACCTGACTGCAGCTGCAACCTCTGGAGGCCCGAACTGTTACTTCTGCGGCCTGGGTAAGCACCCCCGACAACGCTGCCCGGCGAGGGAGTCGTTCTGCTCCGCGTGTGGGAAGAAGGGGCACTACGCAAAGGCCTGCCGTAAGTCTGCTCCCAAATCCACGAGCGCCCCCGCGTGTGACCCACGGGGGCAGCCATCTTGGACGACCCCGGCCGCGTGCGACCTGCGGGGGCCGCCATCTTGGACGCCCCCGGCCGTGTGCGACCCGCGGGGGCCGCCATCTTGGATGACGTCATCGGCCGTCGGCAAACCGCAGGGGCCGTCCTCTTGGCCGACAATTACCACGAGTGACCAGCAGGGGCCGCCATTTCCTACAGCTGCAACTCCCTACAGCTTTCTGCAGGATTCAACAGTGGCATCAGTGACCCTGGATCAGACAAAGCCTCATCGTCTCGCCGCGTCCATGATGGACATTGAGGTAAACGGGCACAGTGAGCATTGTTTGTTTGACAGTGGGAGTACGGAGAGCTTCATTCACCCTGATACGGTGCGCCGATACGCCTTTTCCATGCGGCCCATCCAGCAGACGATCTCCATGGCGTCACAATCCCGCTCTGTAAATGTCCTTGGCTGCTGCGTGGTGACCCTGAAGGTGCGGGACACGGTATACGATAACTTCAGGCTCCTCGTGCTGTCACACCTCTGCGCTTCTGTACTCCTGGGGCTCGACTTCATGACCCATCTGAAGAGTGTCACTCTACAGATAATGGGCCTTTTCCCCCGCTCTCCGTTTGCAATCAGCAGCGCCTAAATTGCCCACCGCGCACCACCTGCAGTCTCTCGACCCTTAAGATCGCCCCACCCTCCTTGTTTGCGAATCTCACTCCCGACTGCAAGCCCATCGCCACCAAGAGCAGCGGTATAGTGCTGGAGACAGGGCCTTTATCAGGTCCGAAGTCCAGCGGCTCCTCAGGGAAGGGATCATCGAAGCTAGTACCAGCCCCTGGCGAGCTCAAGTGGTAGTCGTTAAGTCCGGGGAGAAACACGGAATGGTCATGGACTACAGTCAGACCATTAACCGATTATACGCAGCTGGATGCGTACCCCGTTCCCCGCATATCTGACATGGTCAATCAGATTGCACAATATCGGGTGTTCTCCACCATTGACTTGAAGTCGGCATACCACCAGCTCCCTATCCGCCCGGAGGACCGCCAATATACGGCGTTCGAGGCGGATGGTCGCCTTTACCACTTCCTCAGTGTCCCCTTTGGCGTCACCAACGGAGTCTCGGTCTTCCAGCGCAAAATGGACTGAATGGTAGACCAGAACGGGCTGCGGGCTACCTTCCCGTACCTGGATAACGTCACCATCTGCGGCCATGATCAGCAGGACCACGATGCCAACCTCCACAGATTCCTGCACACGGCTAGGCTCCTTAACCTGACCTACAATAAGGAGAAGTGCGTGTTCTGTACACACCGCCTCGCCATCCTTGGGTACGTAGTGGAGAATGGGGTCCTCGGCCCCGATCCCGACCGTATGCGTCCCCTCCTGGAACTTCCCCTCCCCACTAGCCTCAAAGCACTGAGAAGATGCCTGGACTTCTTCTCGTACTATGCACAGTGGGTCCCCAACTATGCGGATAAAGCCAGTCCGCTCATAAAATCCACCCTTTTTCCCTTGACAGCGGAGGCTCGGCTGGCCTTCGACCGTATCAAAGCTGACATCGCGAAGGCCACGATGTACGCTATAGACGAATCCAACCCGTTCCAGGTGGAGAGCGATGCGTCTGATTTCGCCCTAGCCGCCACTCTTAACCAGGCGGGCAGACCCGTGGCCTTCTTTTCACGAACCCTCCAGGGCCCCGAAACTCGACACTCCTCTGTCGAAAAGGAAGCCCAAGCCATAGTGGAAGCTGTACGGCACTGGCGCCACTGTTTAGCTGGTAAACGGTTCACCCTACTCACGGACCAACGATCCGTTGCCTTCATGTTCAACAACACGCAGCGGGGCAAGATCAAGAACGACAAGATATTACGGTGGAGGATCGAACTCTCCACCTACAATTACGATATCCTGTATCGGCCCGGGAAGCTCAATGAGCCACCTGACGCGCTGTCCCGTGGAACATGCGCCAGTGCACAGGTGGACCGGTTACAGGCTCTCCACAACAACCTCTGCCACCCGGGGGTCACCAGGTTCTTTCACTTCATTAGAGCCCGAAACCTGCCCTACTCAGTTGAGGATGTCAGGTCCATAACTCGGAGTTGCCAGGTCTGCGCGGAATGCAAGCCGCACTTCTACCGGCCAGACAGGGCACACCTCATAAAACCCACCCGCCCCTTTGAACGCCTCAGCATCAACTTCAAAGGCCCCCTCCCCTCATCTGATCGCAACATATACTTCCTCAATGTCATTGACGAGTACTCACGTTTCCCCTTTGCAATTCCCTGCCCAGATATGTCCTCGGCCACAGTTATTAGGGCCCTGCGCAGCCTCTTCACTCTGTTTGGTTACCCCAGCTATATCCATAGTGACCGGGGATCCTCCTTCATGGGTGAGGAACTGCGACAGTACCTGCTCTCCAAAGGCATAGCCTCAAGTAGGATGACCAGTTACAATCCCCGGGGTAACGGACAGGTGGAGAGAGAGAACGCCACTGTCTGGAAGGCCGTTTTACTAGCACTACGGTCTAAAGACTTTCCAGTCACCCGCTGGCAAGAGGTCCTACCGGAGGCACTACACTCCATTAGGTCCCTCCTTTGCACAGCAACCAATGCCACCCCCCACGAACGGGTGTTGGTGTTCCCCAGGAGGTCTTCCTCAGGGACTTCACTACCGTCGTGGCTGGCATACCCAGGCCCTGTCCTGCTTCGGAAGCATGCCAGGACCCGTAAGTCTGACCCCCTGGTCGGGAGGGTACAACTCCTCCACGCCAACCCCCAGTACGCCTGCATGCAGCACCCCAACGGGCGGGAGGACACAGTATCTATCCGTGACCTAGCACCCGCAGGTGACTCAGGGACCCCTGTAGCCCCCAACCCCTCACCCCCAACCCCCGACTGTCCATTCCATGTCCGAATCACCTCTCACCCCTCTTGGCCCCGTTTACAGCTCGCCTGAGCCCCAGGAGTCGTCACCACGCACCCGAGGGTTGGATGAAAACACGGATGACAGCTACGTTCCGGCGCCCGAAACGACACCGCGACCTGAAACCACGTCGGAACCGGTACTACGGAGATTGCAGCGGAAGAGCAGGCCTCCGGATAGACTCAATCTGTAAGTATTGTTCACTCTGCCTCACCCCTGACGGACTCTTTTTTTTAAACAGGGGGTGAATGTGGTAAACCACTGTTATATGTTATCTGTCGTGGTTAACCACCGTGGTTAGTATTTCTCAGTACCTGTATATGTGGCACATCCCTGTCGGTTCCGCCCAAGTCTCCTCCCCCTGGTCTGGGTATAAAGGCGGTGGCTCCTCCCCCTTGCCCTCAGTTCAGACCCGATCACCGACAGGGATGGCTCCAAGTTCTTGCCAATAAAAGCCTATTTGTCTTGCTCGCAACTAGTCTCCGCTCGATTGATAGTGCATCAGTGTGTGTGTGAGAGTGTGTGTGAGTGTGAGTGTGTGTGTGTGTGTGTGTTAGTGAGACGCAGTGGTTAGCACTGCTACCTCACAGCGCCAAGGACCCGAGTTCAATACCGGCCTCGGGTGACTGTGTAGAATTTGCATATTCTCTCCGTCCCTGCATGGGTTTCCTCCGGGTCCTCCGGTTTCCTCCCACACACCAAAGATGTGCAGATTAGGTGGATTGGCCATGTTAAATTGACCCCCAGTATCAGGGGGATTATCAAGATAAATATGTGGATAATCAGGGTAAACACATGGGGCTGCAGGGATATTGGCTGGTTGGGAGTATTGTTGGTGCAGGTTTGATGGGCCGAATGGCCTCCTCCTGCACTGTAGGGATTCTATGATTCTGTGTGTGTGTGAAAGAGTGCAAGTGAGAGAGTGAGTGTGATGTAAACGGGTCATAATTTCCTCGGAGCGGCAATCAGCACAGACTGCCGCTCTCAGTCAATTTACCTGCGCTTAAATTATTCAGCATCCATCTCGCTGGAACTTTCTGACTCAGGTCAGGTGAGACTCAGGCAGCGAAATGAGTCCCTGGCGTCTGCGACGTAAAGGAGCTGAGTTTAAATGTTTCATTAAAAGTAACAGGGAGACGCCAGGTGTCTAATGTAGGGGAATGGCATGTGGGGGTTCCGAAATCGGTGGGGCGGGGAGTCGAACATGGGGAGGTGGATGGTTTGGACATTGGCGGGGGAGGGGGAGTTGGATATCAGGTGGGTGCAAGTGTTTGGACATTGGGGGGGGCGCGGGGGTGTCGGACATCAGGGGAGTGCGGGGTTTGGGCATTAGCAGGGTGGGAGTTTGGCATTGTCAGGGGGAGTTGGACATGGGGGGGGGGAGTTGGAGTCAGACATCAGGGGAGTGTGGGGTTAGGATATCGGCGGGGGGGGAATCGGATATTGGGGGGTGCAGTAAGTCAGGAATCGGGGGGATGCGGGGTTCAGACATTGGCCGGGGGGGGGCGGTGACATGGACATTGAGGGGATGGAGTTGGACATCAGCGAGGTTGGGTTGGGGGTGTTGTTTGGCGGAGTTGGAGAATCCATGTGGGTGGGGATGTAGGGAATACGACGAGGAGGGGGGTGCTTAGTTGGGTGGGGGAGTTGGGAGGACCCCTCAAGAGTCAGGGATTTGGGGGTATCTCAAGCAGGGTTCGGTCTGGGTCTGTAAAATAGTTAAGTTGAAGTTGGAGGCGCTTTCATTTCTTCTAACTCTTTTAGAGTAACTATGAGGGTAAAACTGGTAAAACCACCCAAAGTTAGAGATTTCAATTGCTTCTGTCGGATGGTTCCCAGGACAGTGCAATTGTCCAGGGAAAGTTAACGTTTCTGGGCAATTGCCGAGTAAATGCTTACCTGGGAACTTCCCAGAGGGATTCCCCGAAGCATGTTTGGGATAGCTCCCAAATCCGATGCTGGGGAAGTTATGGACTGTAGTTATCACTAGTAACCTCCAGGGCAAGGAGGTGAATAAAATAGACTAACCTTTTTAAATACAGGAGGCTTGCTGCTGGGTTTTTAAAAATTAACTCAATCACTCCAAAGCCAAGAAAACACTTACACGCAAATACAAATATAAGTTAACAGGGGCAATAAAAGTTAACATCTTAAAATTGCCTGTGTCAATCGGTTCTGTACCAACTTTAAGTCCTGTAACATTCCACAGTAATTAACTGTATAAAATTGAATACTTAAAATACCATCCTGAATACCTCTGATTATTCAAATATTAACTTGACATTTGTTACCAAGTACTGGAGCTTCAATGTTCAGGTGACAGTTTATTCACAAAAAATACTTAATTTGTTGACAAATTGAACTTTCGTCTCCTGTTGCTGTTGTATGCGTCAATAATTTGATAAAAGCAAGTTACTGCAGATGCTGGAATCTGAAACCAAAAGAGAAAATGCTGGAAAATCTCAGCAGGTCTGGCAGCATCTGTAAGGAGAGAAAGGAGCTGACGTTTCGAGTCCAGACGACCCTTTGTCAAAACTCAGTAAGTAGCCTCACAACACCAGGTGAAACAAATCCTGCACTCACCCGATGAAGGAGCGGCGTTCCGAAAGCTCGTGTCACCAAATAAACCTGTTGGACTTTAACCTGGTGTTGTGAGACTACTTATTGTGCCCATCCCAGTCCAACGCCGGCATCTCCACACTTTGTCAAAGCTGGAAGTTATTGATGTTTGATCAATCGAAATAATCAATGATCAGATCAGATGGACAAAAAAAAAATCTTGTAATACAATCGTTTTATAAAAAGAATTTACAGAGGCAGTCGGAGACAGTTTACATCAGAATTATTGTTGGTGATATCAGTGGATGAACATGCAAATTGTCTGTGTGACATTTCCCTGTCTGAAAACTTCAGAACAGACAATAATCTATTTATTTGATGAGTTACCAGTCATGGATAATGGGTCGTAATGCAAAGGTATTGTGCATTTATCTGTTAATAGCCCCAGCAATAATGGCTAAATTTCTTCAAATGCCACGCAGGCTATGGAACTGAAGTTGTTGGCAGAGATGGCAACTTTGGTTAAAGTGGGGGCTTCGGACTGTCCTCGGGTAGCATGTAAATTGAAAGCGATGGGAACAGAAGCGTTATTGAAATCCAAGTGTAGAGCCATTGAACTTGTCCTGAAAGGACAGCACTGCTTCCTAATTAGACAGGCTCCTTTGTTTGTGCTGATGTTTCTTAAATATAAGGCGGAAAGTCTTCTCTCTGAAAGCTGGACATCCTCGCATCCATGTCATATGTGATGTCTTGGCCATGGATGTCTCTGAAAAGCTTTTGAAAAGTGAACAAGTTAACATTGTCACACAGGGCAGTTGATTTCAAACAGAAGGAAATGCAAAACTTGTGACTGGCAAAGAATTTAATTATTGCACAGAATCCCCACAGTGCAGAAGGAGGCCATTTGGCCCATTGAGTCTGCACCGACCACAATCCCACCCAGGCCCTATCCCCATATCCCCTCATATTTACCCTGCTAATCCCCCTGACAGTATGGACCCGATTTTACCATTGCCGTCCCGCCGATTTTCGGACGTGAAAACGTGGTAAAGTCGGGCGTGAGGCCATTAACGCGATCCGCGCCCGCGCGGATGACCACTTTACCAAGGCCCGGGAATGGCCGCAATCCGGTTCGTGCCCGAAACGGGCGCAACGGCGATTTAAATGCATTTGCATGCATTTAAATTGAATTTATAAACTGCCCGCCCAACTTTATCAGCATTTCCCCCTTTACCACCGCGTTCACGCGTCCAGATTCGGCGCAAAACAGACATGCTCAACAAAAGGTCTGTTTCGAGCGCTCCAGTTGCTGAAGAGGTAAGTTCAGAGCTTCCAACGGCTCTCTGACTCAGATCGGTTGTGGTTGGGGGGGGGGGGGGGGGGGGGGGGCGGGTGGGGGGAGGGTGTGGGGGGCCAGATCATTCTCTGGTTGGGGGGAGGGGGGCAGGTGTGGGAGAAGGGAGGCAGGTCAGATGTATCTCTGGTGGTGGGGAGGGAGGAAGGCAGATCGTTGTCTGGTGGGGGGGGGAGGAGTTAGGCCCAATCGTTGTCTGGGTGGGGAGGGTGGGGAGGAGGGCAGATTGTTGTCTGGTGGTGGGGGGGGAAGGGAGGCCAGATGGACCTCTGGTGCGGGGGGGACGACGCAGGGGCAGGGGGGTCCACTGCCACTCTGCGGGTGATGGGTGGGGGGAGAAGGGGGCAGGGGGTCGCGATTGGTCTGGGTAGCGGGGGTGTAGGTGGATGAGGGGGAAAGTTATGTTGTGGGGGTGGGGTTGTTGTCTGTGGGGACCATCACTCCTGGGCCACTTTATCCGCTTTTTGCGGCCCGGGAGTGATGTGACAGCAGTGCGATTTTCAATTTTTTTTTCTAACTGCACATGCGCAGTTCAGAGCTCCGATCGTTTCGGGCGTGCTAAGCCCCACCCATAGCGCAATTCAGACCCGTGATTTTTTTTTCAGGCTAAGTGCGTATAGGAGCACCTGAAAGCAGATTTCCAAGTCGGATCTGAATTGCGCCCAGATTCAGCACTTAGAATGAAAATGGTAACATCGAGCCCTAAGGGTCAATTTAGCACGGCCAATCCACCTAACCTGCACATCTTTGGACTGTGGGAGGAAACCAGAGCACCCGGAGGAAACCTACACAAATACGGGGAGAATGTACAAACTCAGTGATCCGAGACTGGAATTGAACCCGGATCCCTGGCACTGTGAGGCAACAGTGCTAACCACTGTACCACCATGCTGCCCCATATGAGATGTTCCTTCTTTTTCACTTCCTTCCATAATTTAATTGAAAAACTGGCATAAATTAGATGAAGGTGCTGCAATCTTTCATCAACCTGAAACATTTACTCTGTTCTTCCCTCCACAGATGCTGGCAGTAGGTCAGATCTCAAACAATGACGAGGCGAGGTACAGGAAAGAGATAGAGAATCTGGTGAACTGGTGCGACAAAATAATCTCTCCCTCAATGTCAGTAAAATGAAAATGCAGAGGTTGACTTTAGGAAGCATAGTGGAGGACTTGCCCTCATCTACATCAACGGGGATGAAGTGGAAATGGTCGAGAGCTTCAAGTTTCTAGGTGTCCAGATCACTAACAACCTGTCCTGGTTGCTGACGCTATAGTTAAGAAAGCCCATCAACGCCTTTACTTTCTCTAAGGAAATCTGGCATGTCCTCTACAACTTTCAACAATGTTTATACCATAGAAAGCATCCTTTCCGGATGTATCACAGCTTGGTATGTTCCCTGCTGTGCCCAAGATGGCAAGAAACTACAAAGGGCCATGAATGAAGCCCAATCTATCACTCAAACCAGCCTCCCATCTATTGATTCTGTCTACACTTCCCGCTGCCTCGGGAAAGCAGCCAGCATAATTAAGGACCCCACGCACCCCGGACATTCTCTCTTCCACCTTCTTCCATTGGGAAAAAGATACAAACGTCTGAGATCACGCACCAATCGAATCAAGAACATCGTCTTCCCTGCCGCTGTCAGACTTTTGAATGGATTTACCTTATATAAAGTTGATCTTTCTCTACACCCTAGCTATGACTGTAACCCTATATCATGCACCCTATCCTTTCCTTCTCCCCTGTATACTCTATGAACGATATGTTTTGTCTGTATAGCGCACGAGAAATGATACTTTTCACTCTATCCCAATGCATGTGACAATAATAAATCAAATTAAAAAAGACTAGTTCAGCATCTCCAATATTTTCTGTGTCTATTTCAAGAAGTCTCCAGGCCAACTAGCCTCCCCCACCCTCCCCTCCTGACCTTCCCCTACCTCGCCCCCCCTCCCCCCCCCCTCCCCTCCCGACCTTCCCCTACCCCCCCCCCCCCCCGCCAGTGTGTTTCACTCCGGGGGGGTTGAGAGTAACTCCCCACTAATGGGGAACTAGCGGTCCGACCCCGCTGGAGTGAGGGGGGCAACCGGGGGTCTCTCCGAGGGTTGGGTGGTGGGGGGGGGAGGCTGGTGCCCTCTGGGCATTGGCATCCCAGCAGTGCAAGTCTGTGGCCCTGGCACTGCCCAAGGGACAAAGTGCCAATGCCCAGGGGCACCTTGGCACTGCCCATCGGGCATGGGACAGTGTCGGCGGGGGGGGGGTGTGTGTGGATCGTATAGGGGCATGGCCTAGGCAGGCGGGGCCTGATGGGGAGAGGGTAGAGCCTATGCGGCGATAGGTGGGAGTAGGGGGTCCTATTGCCACTCTGCATAGGGATCGGTGGGGGAAGGAGAGAGGACAGCGGTCGGGGTGTGGCTTGGGGGGAATCAGCCTGCTGGGGGGGGGGGGGGGGGAGGTGGGGGGGGGGGGTGTCTGGACTGCTGGGGGGGTTTACTATCGGGGGGGGGTGCTGGAGATCGCGGCGGGTTGGGCGGGTGCATCAGGGTCTAGCCCAGGAATGGTCAGGGGTCAGTGATCAGGTCGTTGGGGGGGGGGGGGGGGGGGGGGGGGGGCGGTGGTGAGCCAGCATTACGGGGGCCGTGGGGCTGGCCAGCGATTAGGAGACCATCAGTGCGGGGTCACTGCCCCGGCGCTGACCTCGGCACTGACAGATCAGCACATGTGCAGAAGCCCACTCAGCGCACTGATTTCAGCCTCTCCAGCGGCTCCGCCCCTTGAAAGTTAATGATATGCACGCTGGTGGCCTCTGCAGTGCACAGCGTGTGGGAGATTCGAGTCTGAACTCCCAGTGGAAAAAACAGCGTGAAATACTCCAGGCTGGAATTTTTCTGCCTTGCCTGGCCCGATTCCGGGGCGGACGAGGCGAGCAGAATAGAATTCTCCCTTGGCCCCGGGTGGGATTTTACGAGCCTCACCCGAGCAGGGTCGTAAAACACCGTCCTTAGAATTTTTGGGGGGGAATTCCGACCCAACCGTTTCCTCTTATGGGGAAATCTAGAACAAGAGGTCACAGGTAGAGGTTGAGAGGTGGGAGATTTAAAACTGAGATGAGGAGGAACTACTTCTCGCAGAGGGTGGTGAATGTGTGGAACTCGCTGCCCCACAGCGCGGTGGGAGTCTGTAGCATTAAATGTTTTCAAGAGGGAGATAGACAGACTGCTAAGAAAAAGAGGGATATGGGGAACAGGTGGGGAGGTGGATGTGAGACCGGGGAGAGATCAGCCATGATCTGATTGAATGGCGGAGCAGGCTCGAAGGGTTAAATTTGCCAACTTCTGCTCCTAATTCCTGTGCTGCTATAGTTGTAATTACTGAACCAACTACTAGACTCTGGGCCACACCAGAGAATGGGCGGCACGGTAGCGCAGTGGTTAGCACTGCTGCTTCACAGCGCCAGGGACCTGGGTTCGATTCCCGGCTTAGGTCACTGTCTGTGTGGAGTTTGCACATTCTCCTCGTGTCTGCATGGGTTTCCTCCGGGTGCTCCGGTTTCCTCCCACAGTCCAAAGATGTGCGGGTTAGGTTGATTGGCCATTCTAAATTGCCCCTTAGTGTCCTGAGATGTGTAGGTTAGAGGGATTAGTGGGTAAAATATGTAAGGATATGGAGGTAGGGCCTGGGTGGGATTGTGGTCGGTGCAGACTCGATGGGCCGAATGGCCTCTTTCTGTACTGTAGGGATTCTATGATGTACTTATTTATTAAGACACTGGGGAGCAGCAACAGCATTTATTAGAGACTTTCCTTACCAAACATCTAGCTGCTAATGTTTTGTTTTCCATTATGATCATTGGTTTAATTATGAATTGGTTCATTCATTCGAGGAACCTCATAGAAATTATAGAAACCCCACAGTACAGAAAGAGGCCATTCGGCCCATCGAGTCTGCACCAATCACAATCCCACCCAGGCCCTACCCCCATATCCCACCCGCTAATCCCCGCATCCCAGGACACTAAGTGGCAATTTTAGCATGGCCAATCAACCTAACCCGCACATCTTTGGACTGTGGGAGGAAGCCGGAGCACTTGGAGGAAACCCACGCAGACACGAGGAGAATGTGCAAACTCCACACAGACAGTGACCCGAGCCGGGAATCGAACCCAGGTCCCTGGAGCTGTGAAGCAGCAGTGCTAACCACTGTGCTACCGTGCCGCCCCAACCTGTCAGAACGTTAACATGACTTCGGCATTCCAGGGTGCCTTGCACTCATTTACTTTGAAGTTGTGAAGTTAAATGTAACTGACTAGGTAAAAAGGTGTGGCATTTCTTTCTGTTGTCATTTTAAAGGCCGTGGTGTGGAGATGCCGGCGTTGGGACTGGGGATGGGCACAGTAAGAGGTCGCGCGACACCAGGTTAAAGTCCAACAGGTTTATTTGGAATCACGAGCTTTCGGAGCGCTGCCCTTCACCAGGTGAGTGGGCTGGCTACCTCTCACCTGATGAAGGGGCAGCGCTCCAAAAGCTCGTGCTATCAAATAAACCTGTTGGACTTTAAGCCGGTGTTGTGAGGCTTTTTACTGTGCCACTTTAAAGAGGAATGGTGAGAGTTATTCCATTGTTACCTTCGCCTCAACATCAGTGGTGGGCAACCTGTGCCCTGGGGGGGCCACATGTGGCCTATCTGGATTCCGACTGTGGTCAATGAGACATTTTGTTGACTTGTTTCCCATGCGCGCGCGCACCACACTCTGCTGATTTCCGTCCATGTAGTTTATTTCCTACTGGTATGACTGAAGTGAGACGCATGTAAAGCAAAGGCAAGTGAAGTGAGGTGCGTGCTGATTGCTCCTAACATTGACTCTGAGAGCCGTGCGCTCCCTCTGTATCCAAAATGTAATTTTCTTTTTGTTTATAACATTTGTCGTCGATGTTCTATTAATATATAAATGATTAAGCATTTTCTGTAACTCGGTATGAAATATTTGTCATGTATTAAATGTGTTTACTCCCTTCGATACTCTCTTCCACCTTCTCCCTCCGGGAAAAAGATACAAAAGTCTGAGGACACGTACCAACCGACTCAAGAACAGCTTCTTCCCCGCTGCCATTTTGAATGGACCAACCTTATATTAAGTTGATCTTTCTCTACACCTTAGCTATGACTGTAACACTGCATTCTGCCCCCTCTCCTTTCCTTCTCCTTTATGTACTCTATGAATGGTATGCTTTGTCAGCAGAGAACGCAAGAATCAATGCTTTTCAATGTATTCCAATACATTTAACAACAATGAATCAAATCAAATCAAATCAGTATTTTATCTTATTCATGGGGTCATGGTTAGCAAACAGGTCCTGATTTCAATCTTGCGGAGATGAAAGAGGGCCACTAAGGAACCCACTCACTAGCCTAGCTTGGCCATCACTGATCTGCATTAATCTATTATTGTAACACTAAAAAAACTGGGCAATGAATTGAATTTGAGTAATAAAAGTACAAGTGAACCATTCCATCCAAATTCAAGTTTCAGTACTTTGTTCAAAAGAAGTTTTGGTTTGAACTGATTTTAACCTAAGTACTTGCGCTTAATTTAGTCTAAGGTGCTCACTGCTCACAACATGGTGGTCTTTACCTTGTGGATACCAAACTGAGTTTGGGTGATTATTTTATATCATAAAATCATAGAATCATAGAATGCCTACAGTGCAGAAAGAGGCCATTCGACCCATCAAGTCTGCACCAATTCATACCCAGGCTTACCCCATAACCTCACGTATTTACCCTGCTAATCCCCCTAACCTTGCACACCTTTGGACATGAAGGGGCAATTTAATATGACCTATCCACCTAACCTGCACATCTTTGGACTGTGGGAGGAAACAGGAGCACCCGGAGGAAGCCCACACAGACACAGGGAGAGCGTGCAAACTCCACGCAGTGTGCATCCTTTGTTCTTATCTTTTGTGAAACACTTCTGTTCGGTCCGCAGGTGTGACCCTCAGCTTCTGTTTTAATTCCATTTTAATCCTCTGCCCAACTGCCACTCCTATCTGTGGAGATAGAACAGAGCCAACGTTTCGAGTCTGGATTACCCTTCGTTAGAGCTGACAGAGAGCTCTGACAAAGGTTTATCCAGACTCAAAACATTGGCTCTATTGTCTCTCCGCAGAGGCTGTCAGACATGCTGAGATTTTCCAGCCTTTTCTGTTTTTGTTTCAGATTCCAGCATCTGCAGTATTTTGCCTTTATCCCACCCTTAACTCTCTGTCCTTTGCCTTCTAAACTCTTCCAATGAAACTCACTGTCAGCGCGAGGGACATGAATCTTATTTTTCAAATAGGCACTTTGCAATTTTCTGGACAGAATTCACTAATTTCAGATCATAACCCCTGCCCCTGTTTTTTTTTGGAAGGTGATCATTTTCCTTTCCCATTTACATCTTCTGAGATCCATCTTTAGTTCCTTCACTTAGCCTCGACTATCTTTTTCTGTCCTGCACTATCCTTCCTTTTGTCATTTAATCTCTCCTGCCTTTCACCCTCCCACAAACCTTCACCTTTACTCTTTCCCCCTCCACCTTTCGCTCCCTTTGTACTTGTCTAATAGTTATTACATCTCAAACTCAAATTTCCAGTTCTGACAAAACTCATAGATGTGAACTATTAACTTGTCTCTCTCGGTACAGATGCTGCTGGACCTGCTGAACATTTCCAGCATGTTCTATTTCAAATTTCAAATTTCAAACTTCAAATTTCAAATTTCAAATTTCAAATTTCCAGCATCTGCAATATTTTGCTTTTGTACCCAAATACTTGACTTTTAGCTTTGTGACCATAAATAAACTTGGCACTTGAAATGAGGAATAGTTAGATGTAAAGCATTAGATGATTTTCTACGTGAAACTCTTACCAGACCACTATCGACTGGGTTAGATTCTTCCTCTGTATGTGCTAATTTTTTCTTGCCTAAGAATGATACACATACAAAATGCAATGTTATGAAAGTTGAAAAATAATATTGTGAATTAATCATTGTATATATTTTAATGACCTGCCCTTTTACTGTACATTTGCAAAAGACTTGTTTTCTAAAAGGTAGTGTCCTAATATCCGAGATCAGGTTGGACAAATAGAATCAAATATACAAGACCAGAAATTATTCCTTGTAATATTTAATCTTAGCACACTGGAATTTGGAAAATTATATGACATACTTCAGTGTGCTATTTTAATTGACACATTTAGATTAGCCAAGATAGTATTGAATGGCTTGATGGCCAACTCCTGCTTCTACTTTTTGTGTTCTTGTATCTTTAAGACTAAGTTTATTAGTGTCACAAGTAGGCTTGCATTAACACTGCAGTGAAGTTACTGTGAAAATCCCCTAGTCGCCACACTCCAGCGCCTGTTTGGATACACTGAGGGAGAATTTAGCATGGCCAACACAAGGAGCTGTGCTCCGAAAGCTTATGGTATTTGCTACCAAATAAACCTGTTGGACTTTAACCTGGTGTTGTGAGACTTCTTACTGTGCTTACCCCAGTCCAACGCCGGCATCTCCACATCACAACACACTTAACCAGCACGTCTTTTGGACTGTGGGATGAAACCGGAGCACCGGAAGAAACCCACGCAGACAAGGGGGGAACGTGCAGACTCTGCACAGAGAGTGACTCAAGGCCGGGAATCGAACCTGGGTCCCTGGCGCTGTGAGGCAGCAGTACTAATCACTGTGCTGGAAGAAATTCCCACCTTTGTGACAATCTATTGGTGTGGATCGGCCAAAGAGCCAGGCTATTGTTAATTCCAATGCAACTAAAGGAAGATATTGTATTACTGGCTGGCAATTACTGGAAACTGCTTCATTTGGAGCCCCCTAGCTACTCAACTGCT
This sequence comes from Mustelus asterias, assembly GCF_964213995.1. Classification (NCBI taxonomy): domain Eukaryota; kingdom Metazoa; phylum Chordata; class Chondrichthyes; order Carcharhiniformes; family Triakidae; genus Mustelus; species Mustelus asterias. The sequence continues at coordinate 12,712,168 of NC_135825.1, read as the reverse complement.
GACTGCAATGGCATTTGAACCCATGAGACTGCTTTCCCGATTTTGTTAATAAAAACATGAAATGTAGTCTATGATGTTTAAACACTGATTTTAATCAAATTCAAATATATCACTTTTAACTTTCCACTCTTGTCTGTTTGAGAAATCGTATTTAGACCAGCTCTTTGCACACTTACTACTTGTGTGCACTGCATTGTATATTGTTCTCTTTCTATGGCTTCATTTAAATCTGCAGGGCCAAAGCATATTCTGAGTCATTGTTCGGCTTGGCTACTGCCGCCCTAGAGATTCCTGCAGGTGTCAGCTGTGCCTCAGTTGGTAACACTCTGAGTCAGTGGGTTGTGGCTTCAAGTCCTTCTGCATAGACTCAAACACAAAGATCCAGCCTGACACTCCAGTGCGTCACTGAGACAGTGAAGCACCGTTTGGGAATCCGCCTTTTGGATAAGATGGTAAACTGAGGCCTCCGTCTGCTTTAGGCGAATGTTGAAGGTTCTGTGCTCCCATATCAAGGGTGAGAAAGGGAATATTTCCCAGTGTCCTGACTAATATTTATCCCTCAACCAATACCACTAAAATAAAAAAGAACAAAGAATAAAGAACAGCACAGCACAGGAACAGGTCATTCGGACCTCCAAGTCTGCGCCGATCATGTTTACCTATCTAAACCAAACGCTTATATCCCTCTATTCCCCATCTGTTCATGTGTCTATCCAGATAAGTCTTAAATGTCGCTAACGTGTCTACCTCAACCACCTCACTTGGCAGTGCATTCCAGGCTCCCACCACCCTCTGTGTAAAAAACTTCCCCCGCACATCTCCACTGAACCTTTCCCCCGTTACCTTGAATTGTGCCCCCTTGTAATTGTCATTTCTGCCCTGGGAAAAAGCTTCCAACTGTTCACCCCATCGATACCTCTCATAATTTTATAAACTTCTCTCAGGTCGCCCCTCAGCCTCCGTCTTTCCAGGGAGAACAATCCCTGTTTATTCAAACTCTCCTCATACCTAATATGCTCCATACCAGGCCACATCCTGGTAAACCTTTTCTGCACTCTCTCCAAAGCCTCCACGTCCTTTTAGTAGACAAGCTGGTTTGTGGGAGCTTGTTGCATCTTCTACATTTGCAACATTAAAAAAGTACTTGATTTGCTGCAAAGCCCTGTGGAATGTTCTGAGGTGAATGGTGTTGTATAAATACAAGTATTCTCTCTTTCTTTGCATCTCGCATTGGCCCTGTCTCTTGTGGCTGTTGATTGACGCTATTTAGGCTTCTCAGGAGCCTGTGACTAGCTACTGGCTGTGTGGAGTCTATTTTACACTCTGCTATGGCTGAAGGGGAGACCCTTGTACTCTAACCTGCGAGATACTGCTTTTGCCCAGGTGAAATTTGTAACTGTGACTCAGGCTGTGAAGTTCCTTGGAGTTGTCGTGATACCATAATCTGCAGTAACCCTATAAAATCTCCAGGAGTCAGCTGTAAAGGAACAGTGCTTTATTGCACAAAACAAAGGAAAGCACAACCACAAGCCTGTGATGAACACAAACAGGTCCACATTAATGGACCCACTCAGGGGCCTGCTTTATAAGGGGCTCTGCATACGAACTCCACCTGGTAAGGTAATTGCCAATCACCATGGATTCAACAAGTCCTATAGGGAGGTCAATCAGTGATGTCCCCATGCAAGTCCCTGGGGGGTTATCACAAACCCCATTACTGCCTCTCTGGAGGCAATTGCGGACAATTTAGCAGAAGGTGCTCTGGGGGAAATTTCCTGCTTCACTCTTGACTTTGTCCAGTTGGAAAGAGAGAGGATTTCCTTTTAATTTGGAATTGGAATTTTTGAAATTCTGTAACTTACCAGCCGCAGATTTCTTTCTGCATCTTGCAACAAGAATACTAGTAATAAGGATCACTACAAATAATGCTCCGAGCACAGGGACCACCAGTGCGATGAAAACATTTGAGGTGCTGTGAAGACAAAGAGAAGGAAGTTAATTTCTCTAAATTGAAAGTAATTTTCATTCTCCGGTGACTCTTCTTCAATTTCCCAATTTCTTTCCCCCTTTTATACAGCTGAAAGTACTGATATTTGCAGGGTGCAACTCCACAGGAACAGGGGGTAGGATCTTACAGCCTTGTTGCAGCAGAGGCAAGACAGCAAGATGTCCAAGCCGCTGAAACGTCCATTGCCTTAGGCAGAACCGGAAGGTTCTACTGTTGGCAGGGACCCTATGATTCATGGGGAGGTGGTGGTGGTGCAGTGGTATTGACACTGGGGACCTGCTTTTGAATCCCACCATGGCAAATGGTGAAATTTGAACTCCATAAACATCTGAAATTATGGACGGGGTGTTCTGGCTGCGCTCGCCCCGAAACTAGAAAATCCTGCCTGAGGTCAACGGACCTTTTCATGTTCTGCTGCCAACCACCACCCCCCCCAACTCACGCCCCCCCCGACTCCCCCCCCACCGCCCCCCCGCTCACCCCCCCCCCCCCCCCCCCCCCCCCGCCCCGCCCTCCCTCCCCGCCCCAGTGCATAAGTCTATTGCTGACTATTGTCGATTGTTGAAAAAACCCATCTGGTTTTCTTCAGTGTCCTTTCGGGAAAAAAATCGGTCATCTTATCTGGCCTGGCCCACATGTGACTGCAGAACCACAGCAATGTGGTTGACTCTTAAATGCCCTTCTGAAGCGGCCTATCAAGCCACTCAGTTCAAGGGCAATTAGGGATGGCCAACAAATGCTGGCCCAGCCAGCGACGCCCACATCCCATGAATGAATTTAAAAATATCTGCCCGGATTTCTGACTGAGACCATATAGTTGGTCCCTGGCCAATATTCCTGATCCACTCACCCTTGATAGTGACCATCAACAAAAAAGAATCACAGATAACTCTAATCGCTTCCTCAATTAATATCCACAAGCAAGTTCCTGGATAGAGATCAGCTGGTTAATTTTAAATAGTGTGAATGAACCTTCATGAGTGATTGACCCATAGTTAGAGGGCGATTGGTGCAGTTGCAAGAATTTGTGATTTGGATTGATCGTGGAAAGAGACATTGAAATAGATTTGGCTCCTGAACCAATAACTAAAAAGCAATATTAAGCTAACTTCCGGCAGCCGGAATTGAACCTGAGTCCCTGGTGTTGTGAGACAGCAGTGCTAGCCACTGTGCCACCGTGTTATGTTTATATTCCTGCTGGTTTTGTGGTTCTCCATGTCCACTACACCCCCCCCAACCCCCGCCAGGCCCTGGCTTTGTTCAATGCCACCTGTCCCTCTTTGAGGGTGCCTGGGTATCGAGGCTCTTCATGTAGTGACTGCCTCAGAACATGTTGCTGATGCTGCTGAGCCTCCGATTGGTCTAGCAACTCTTGGGGGCGGGCTTCTGTTCCTTATTGTATGGCCACCGCGTGAAAATACCTGCCTAGCACCAACCTCCGACATTCAGCCCCAACTCTCTGTAACGTCAGGTTCCCTTCTGAGCTTTTGGAATAACTGAGAAATGCAAAGGAAAACCCACATCTGCAAAATTGTGTCCCTTTCCATACAATGCTCTGAAAATATTTCTGTTTTAACCTTGATTTAGCGGAAGTCAGCAAAAGGAACAGTCATCGGAAAACCACAGAACATTTCACAGTAAATACCAGATGGGTGTTCTACCAATTTACATTATGCAATTCTAGACACCAAATCACTGAACAAACTTGGAGCGTTAAAGCGTCATATCCAAGCCAAATTATAGAATTATAAAATCTCTGTTATCCCTCTGTCATCCTAGTGTTATTCTGCTCATTGTATTAAAGACCGTGGGCGGAATTCTCCGACCGTGCTGGTCTAAGAGCCGGAAATTCCCACTCGACTGCCAGCGGGCCTTCACATTGTCCGCAACCCGTCCATTACAATTTCAGTGGCGGGTGGGGTGGAAGAATTCTGATCTGTACCTGCCACATTGAATTAGTCCGATCGTTCAAAGATCAACAGAAGCAGTAGCTTTAACATCTAATTTTCTTTACTTCAGAGCCAACTGACCAGAAGCGGTCAGCAATGGAAAATAATTCCTGTCCTCCTCTATTGTTCATCAGGCAGGTGGGTTAAGCAACATGGCTCAGGGAGATTCTGCAACATAGCTCAGGGAGATTCTGGGCATGTGCTGAGATATATAATCTTTGTTGAAATGGCAGAATAATTATTTGTTTAGTTATTCCTTCATGGGATGTGGCCATCAATTAGAAGGCCAGCATTTGTTGTCCATCCCTAATTGCCCTTGAGCTGAGTGGCTTACCAGGCCATTTCAGAGGGCGGTCAAGAGTCAAGCACATTGTTGAGGATCTGGAGTCACATGTAGGCCAGACCGGGTAAGGATGGCAGATTTCCTTCCCTGAAGGACATTGGTGAACAGGATAGGTTTTTCTGATACTTTCATAGTCACCATCATGGAAGCTAGCTCTCAAATCTCAACTTTTTTATTAATTGAATTGAAATGGCACCAGCTGCCCTGGTGGGATTCGAACCCATGCCCCCTGAGCACTAGCCTGGGTTTTTGGATTACTAGCCCAATGACAATACCGTCACACCATAGTCTCCTGCCCCAACTTTCATTTTCTCGGGTTCAGGAGATGGGAAAAATATCTTGCCAGCCGGGACACTTTATTGGATCTCTGCAAGTACAAACATCAAGTGAGGGCAGATTTCAGTTTGGCTGTGACAGAATTTGGGATCAAACAGATGGATAATGATGTCAAGGCTCATGAGTGAACAATGACACAATTGGAATTCACTTCTCAGCAATGAGTCAGCAACTTCAGGAAGGAAAACGATAAAAGAATATCTGGCAGCATGAGTCACGGTAATGAGAAAACATTCTTAAACACTCAGTCCATCACCCAAACCAGCCTCCCACCCATTGACTCTGTCTACACTTCCCGCTGCCTCGGCAAAGCAGCCATCATAATTAAAGACACCATGCACCCCGGACATTCTCTCTTCAACCTTCTTCTGTCGGGAAAAAGATACAAAAATATGAGGTCACGTACCAATCGACTCAAGAACAGCTTCTTCCCTGCTGCCGTCAGACTTTTGAATGGACTTACCTTGCATTAAGTTGATCTTTCTCTACACCCTAGCTATGACTGTAACACTACATTCTGCACTCTCTCGTTTCCTTCTCTATGAACGGTATGCTTTGTCTGCATAGCGTGCAAGAAACAATACTTTTCACTGTATGTTAATACATGTGACAATAATAAATCAATTCAAATCAAATCAAATCAAAGTGACTGCTGACTGAACCCAGTTTCCAATATTCTTCCGCGGTGTCAGAATTCTGACCTAGAGGCATTTGCCAAGGAAGACACAGAACAAGCAATGCCCCTCTCCCCTACCCCTCCTCACTCCTGCCTAAAAACAGCCAGCAACCAACTGGGCTGGCAGCTACATTCCGATCCGTGTGGCTCGGGGCAAGTCCTGAATGAGCAGTGATATAGGCTGCTACGTTCACGTTAGAACACGCAAGAATAGCAGGGCCTCTGTTCTGAAGTCCTTGAAAGGATGTTAATTTAATTAAATAGATTGAGTCACAAAGTTACCTTTCACTTTCCCAGCTGATTGTTTTCTGAGGTTCTTTGGGCAATGTTGTTGTTGCGAGAGCTGTAAAAGCAATAAGAATAACAGCGATGCGTCAGGTATTCAGCTGCAAATTTTCCAAAATATTCTGTTGCATGTAGTCTAACCTGCGAGGAACGCCATGCTTTTCATTTCAAAGATGATTGTTCCCCTATTGATCATTTTTCCTCTACAGACCTGACTGCAAGGAACCACTATGAGGAGAATTAGTTTGTTGGATACCGATCATTTTTTTGATAGCCTGACTTTTCCCGCAAGCTATCAAGTGCCTTCAATACTTTTTTAAGACCCTGGTTTGGTCTTCTGCACCCGCCCCCCCCACTCCTCCTACCAAATAAAGGGAGGCGATGGCCTAGTGGTATTATCACTAGACTATTAACCCAGAAGCTCAGCTAATGTTCTGGGGACCCGGGTTCGAATCCCGCCACGGCGGATGGTGGAATTTGAATTCAATAAAAAAATACCTGGAATTAAGAATCTACTGATGAAGCCATTGGCGATTGTTGGGTCATTAATGTCCTTCAGGGAAGGAAATCTGCCGTCCTTACCTGGTCTGGCCTACATGTGACCCCAGACCCACTGCAATGTGGTTGACTCGCAGCTTCCCTCCAAGGGCAACTCGGGATGGGCAATAAATGCTGGCCAGCCAGCGACGCCCATGTCCCACGAATGAATAAAAAAAAGCAAAGACATCAATGCGCCATTAGCTGAAATCTAGTGGGGCAATCTTGTTTGAATCATAGAATCCCTACAGTGCAGGAGGAGGCCCTTCAATCCATCGAGCCAACACCGACAACAATCCCACCTAGGCCCCTTAAACCCACTGTGATGACTTCAGCCAGGCTACTGAGGTGGGCTTGCTGGAGTATGAACTACCTGATGAGTCCTAATTGATGGTTAAATCAGGGAGCCTCATGCTCCCTATTTAAAGCAGGTGTGTCAGACTCCCAGCCTGCATTCAGAGCTGGCTGTGTACAGATGTATAATGTAAATAAAGTAACTTAGTGATGGGACTTTTGCTTCTGTGGAGTTATTACATCCACGTATTTACCCTGACACTAAGGGGCAATTAAGCATGACCAATCAACCTAACCTGCACATCTTTGGAGTTTGTTGGTAATTGTGTAAATCATTTTCTGATCAAACGGCAAGGTGTGTCGGAACTATTGTAGCGATCACGTGGGTTGATCTGAAATTCGATCAATTTCCACCCCACATTGTTATTGGATTCCAATGTTTTCATACTTTGGCAAGATTAAATGTTGCAGCATTATCAAATCACCTTACTATTCACCCACAGCTCAGGTCCGGGAAGTTTTTTTTGCACCAGTTATTGCTGGCTGTGATATGTGTCTGTTTCTGTTTACTGCCACATTGCAAGCAGCTGAAAAGAGTATTGTTTCTACTACACAGTCCTTTGCAGTCAATCTAGCCAATCAGTGCAATAACCTGAATTTCAACATGACACCCTTCTTGTCTATAAGTCACTGAAGGCTAGCATGAAGGTTTTCTTCCCTAAAAGTCATTAGTAAACCAGATGGGTTTTTCCAGCAATCAACAATGGTTTCATGATCATCATTAGACTTTTAATTCCAGATTTCTTTTATTGAATTCAAATTCCACCATCTGCTGTGGTGGGATTCGTACCCAGTTCCCCAGAGAATTACTCTGGGTCTCTGGATTACTAGTCCAGCGACAACACCACTATACCATCATCTCCCTCGCAGCAAGCTACTAGAAAGGCTAATGGAGTGTTTGCCTTTGTCGCAAGGGGATTAGAGTACAGGAGTTGTTTCAATTGTATAGAAGCTTGGTTAGACTGCACTGGAGCATTGTGGGCAGTTTTGGTCCACATACCTCAGAAAGGGTATTATTGCCATAGAGGTAGTGCAATGAAGGTTCACCAGACTTGTTCCCAGGATGGTGGGACGGTCTTATGAAGAGAGATTGGGCAGCCTAGGCATGTATTCTCTAGACTTTCAAAGAATGAGAGGTGATCTCATTGAAAGATGCAAAATACTTAAAGGAACAGATAGGGTAGATGCTAGTGAGATGTTTCCCTTGGTTGGGAATTCTGGGACCAAGGTGGCACAAGTTGAAAATAAGGAGCAATGCCACTTAGATAAGGAGATGAGGAGAAATTTCTTTGCACGGGGTGTAGTGAATTTTTGGAATTCTCTGTCCCAGAGGGCTGTGGAAGCTCAGTCAGTGTGCATGTTTAAAGTAGAGATTGATGGATGTCTGATTAACAATAACGTAAAGGCATGGGGGAAAGTGTGGGTAAAAGGCATTGAAGTGTCCGATCAGTCATGATCATATTGAATGGCGGAGCAGGCTCACTGGGTTGAATGGCTGACTCTGTTTCCTATGTTCCTAAGGCATGCCAGCACTGGGGAACTGAAGCACTTCTTTTTCCAAATGTGTTGGCATCAAGCACTCCCAAATCAACACGATATACAGAGTAAGCTAACTTCACATCATCCCAACAGGATTTATGAACATTTCCCTTAAAGTATCATCTTTATGGCATCTTCACATCAACCTTTACTATGATCTTTGAGTGATACTAAACTGTTTTACTTTGACAATTCTCATTGTTCCACCATTGGTAGTTGAGGCTTCAGCTGCCAAGTCCCAAGCTCCCTCCCTAAACCTTGCCACCTCTCTAGCATTCTCTGCTCAAAATGGCCTCTTTGACAATGTTTTTGGTCATATGTTCCAATGCTCCTTATATGGCTTGGTGTCAAATCTTGCTTGACATTGCTGCTGTGATCAGCCTTGGGACAGGTTTCTACATTTAAGACACAAAAATGCAAATTAGGAGGCGGCGTGGCAATGGTGACGACCTAGTGATATTATCACTAGACTATCAATCCACAAACTGAGCTAACGTTCTGGAGATCCAGGTTCGAATACCGCAATGGCAGGCGGTGGAATTTGAATTCACTAAAAAATATCTGGAATTAAGCATCTACTGATGACCATGGAACCGTTGTTGATTATTGGAAAAATCCAGCTGGTTCACCTAATGTCCTTTAGAGAAGGAAAGCTGCCGTCCTTACCTGGTCTGGCCTACATGTTACTCCAGAGCCATGTGGTTGACTCTCAACTGCCCTCTGAAATGGCTTAGCAAGCCACTCAGTTGCAAGATGGCAGCTCACCATCACCTTCTCAAGGGTAACTAGGGATGAGCTTCAAATGTTGGCCAGCCAGTGGCGCCCACGTCCCATGAGTGAAAAAAATAAAAATATTGTCAATGTACCGTGCCAATTGAAAACTAAAATTAAACAAAACATTGCACCTATATTTTAAACAAAGGGATGAATCTACTCCTGTTTGAATAGCCCAAAATCAATAACAGAAACAATTGGGCGCTTTCCAAAGGAGGTGGATAGAGGTAATATGGAGAAGTAATTGGAAAAGCAAATATAATTTTGCAAGACATTGTCAGAATGGTGAAATGCCATGCTATAGAGATTACTCTGAGATTTTCCAATGACACATATCTGGGGCGGCACGGTAGCACAGTGGTTAGCACTGCTGCTTCACAGCTCCAGGGACCTGGGTTCGATTCCCGGCTTGGGTCACTGTCTGTGTGGAGTTTGCACATTCTCCTCGTGTCTGCGTGGGTTTCCTCCGGGCGCTCCGGTTTCCTCCCACAGTCCAAAGATGTGCGGGTTAGGTTGATTGGCCATGCTAAAAATTGCCCCTTAGTGTCCTGAGATGCGTAGGTTAGAGGGATTAGTAGGTAAAATATGTAAGGATATGGGGGTAGGGCCTGGGTGGGATTGTGGTCGGTGCAGACTCGATGGGCCGAATGGCCTCTTTCTGTACTGTAGGGTTTCTATGATTTCTATGATCCTTCCTCAACTTTCCTCATTAGATCACCGTCCAGTTCAATGTCCTGGCAGAGGTACATCAACTTGGATATCAAGACCTCTCAAGTATGGGTGGAGCCATGTTTGGATTGAATACCTAGGCATGTTGTTGTGTAAACGTGGCATGGAGTTAATGGAGGGGACAAAATCTTAGGAGTGGCATCATGCTACTTTGAGAGGAGGCGAGGGAGGTGGTGGCATAGTGGTATTATCGCAGGACTAGTAATCCAGGGACCCAGGGTAATGCCCTGGGGACCTGGGTTTGAATCCCACCACGGCAGAAAGTTTAATGATGACCATGAAACCATTGTCGATTGTTGTAAAAACCCATCTGGTTCACTAATGCCCTTTAGAGAAGGAAATCTGGGGCGGCATGGTGGCACAGTGGTTAGCACTGCCGCCGCACAACGCCAAGGACCCGGGTTCAATTCCCGGCTTGGGTCACCGTCTGTGTGGAGTTTGTACATTCCTCCCGTGTCTGCTCCAGTTTCCTCCCACTGTCCAAAGATGTGTGGGTTAGGTGGATTGCCCATGCTAAATTGCCTCTTAGCAATTTAAGGGTGGACTAGCTGGGGTAAATGCATAGAATTATGTGGTTAAGGGCCTAGGTGAGATTGTGGTTGGTGCAGACTCGATGGGCCGAATGTCTTCCTTCTGCACTGTCGGATTCTGCGATTCTATGTGTCGGATGGATTTTCCGGGGAAGCTCGGTTACATATTCCAGACATTCCTCACCTAGCTTCTGCTGAGGTATAAGACTTTGGAGGGTGAGAGGGAGTTGGGAGAAGATTAATTTACTCCTCTGTTATAAGGCTTTCTATGATTCTGCGCAAGTGTGTGAGCCAAAGGGCATAATGAATGAGGCAAAGCCCAAAGATCCATTTCACCCCCAAAATTCCAACACTTTCATCTGTACCGGATCATGCAATATAAAGAACAAAGAACAAAGAACAGTACAGCACAGGAAACAGGCCCTTCGGCCCTCCAAGCCTGTGCCGCTCCCTGGTCCAACCAGACCAATCGTTTGTATCCCTCCATTCCCAGGCTGCTCATGTGACTATCCAGGTAAGTCTTAAATGATGTCAGCGTGCCTGCCTCCCCCACCCTACTTGGCAGCGCATTCCAGGCCCCCACCACCCTCTGTGTAAAAAACATCCCTCTAATATCTGAGTTATACTTCGCCCCTCTCAGCTTGAGCCCGTGACCCCTCGTGAACGTCACTTCTGATCTGGGAAAAAGCTTCCCACCGTTCACCCTATCTATCCCCTTCACAATCTTGTACACCTCTATTACATCTCTCTCTCTCCTCTCTCTAAGAAATTCTTTATTTGCTAATGAATTGGATGAAGCCAATGACATGTGTTGCAACAGTCCCTCATAGCAGAACATTTAACATTTTGTTTCAGTATATGGGAACTGCTTATTAGGAAGAAGTAAACATTTGTCTTACGTTCAAAAATATTCAGTTGCAAGGGAACCATATTGTCGTAACCGATGATTGTTATTCCACACCAGTAAAGCCCCGCATCCTCCATGGATAGTTCCGTCAAGGTGACAGCAAACACTCCACTGGTCCGGTTATCCATAGTAATTATCCTTCCATCGCTGTTTGCATTCTGCTTTTGAGTTCTGGCAATCACAATGCATGACTTCCTCTCTGACCCCTTGCACAAGTACTTCTCATGGTGTCGGTAATATGGTACTTGATACTGACACTTTAACGTGACAGCTTCTCCTAAAGTCCCGTGCACATGTCTGAGGTTGGGTAAGCTAGCTGCAAGAATAAAGGACAATACATCATTGCTGAAGGCCATGGAAGTACATGCTGGTAAAACAGAGTGACAAATATCACAAGAGTCAAGGCAATTTATAGATGTTCGTTCAGCCCTTTGCACCTGAAAGAACGAAACTATAAGCAAAACACTGCGAATGATGGAATCTGAAACAAAAACAGAAAATGCTGGAGAAATGCGACAGATCCAGCAGCATCTGTGTAGTGAGAAAATAGAGTTAATGTTTCTCACTGGAAGGACGGAGGTTGAGGGGCAACCTCATAGAAGTCTGCAAGATTATGAGGGGCATGGACAGAGTGGACAGTCAGAAGCTTTTTCCCAAGGTGGAAGAGTCAATTACTGGGGGGCACAGGTTTAATGTACGAGGGGCAAGGTTTAAAGGAGATGTACGTGGAAGTTTTTTACCCAAAGGGTGGTGGGTGCCTGGAACCCGTTGCTGGGGGAGGTAGTGGAAGCAGATACGATAGTGAGTTTTAAGGGGCGCCTGGACAAGTACATGAATAGGATGGGAATAGAGGGATACGGTCCCCGGAAGGGTAGGGGGTTTTAGTTCAGTCGGGCAGCATGGTCGGTGCAGACTTGGAGGGCCGAAGGGCCTGTTCCTGTGCTGTAATTTTCTTTGTTCTTTGTTTCGAGTCTGGAAAGTGGATTGGCTATGCTAAATTGCCCCTTAGTGTCAGGGGGATTAGAGGGTAAATGCGTGGTTTACGGGAATGGGGCCTGGGTAGGATTGTGGTCGGTACAGACTTGATGGGCCGAATGACCTTCTTCTGCACTGGAGGGATTCTATAGATTCTATTCTATTGTAAGAAGTCTCACAACACGAGGTTAAAGTCCAACAGGTTTATTTGGTAGCAAAAGCCACTAGCTTTCGGAGCGCTGCCCCTTTGTCAGGTAAGTGGGAGTTCTGTTCACAAACAGGGCATATAATGACACAAACTCAATTTACACAATAATGGTCGGAATGCGAGTCTTTACAGGTACTCAAGTCTTAAAGGTACAGACAATGAGAGTGGAGAGAGCGTTCTAAAAAGAAAAGCGGCCTTCATGACACATGACAACGCAGAGTCGCTGAGCAGAAACTGATAGCCAAGTTCCGCACACATGAGGACGGCCTCAACCGGGATCTTGGGTTCATGTCACACTATCTGTAACCCCCACGACTTGCCTGGGCTTGCAAAATCTCACTAACCGTCCGGTCTGGAGACAATACACATCTCTTTAACCTGTGCTTAATGCTCTCTCCACTCACATTGTCTGTACCTTTAAGACTTGATTACCTGTAAAGACTCGCATTCCAACCATTATTTTGTAAATTGAGTTTGTGTCTTTATATGCCCTGTTTGTAAACAGAATCCCGCTTACCTGACAACGGGGCAGCGCTCTGAAAGCTAGTGGCTTTTGCTACCAAATAAACCTGTTGAACTTTAACCTGGTGTTGTGAGACTTCTTACTGTGTTTACCCCAACGCCGGCATCTCCACTTCTATTCTATAGAACAGCCAGGACGGGAAGCAGTCCATTTATTGAAATGCTACCATTGTATTCGAAGTCAATCGATTCTGATTAATTATTGGGCTTACCTTCCAGAACATTCAATTTGACAGAAGCCATTTCATCGTTTCCCAGCCTTGCTATCCCACACCAATACCATCCAATATCCTCCAGTGACAATTGCCTCATTGTCACCGAAAATATTCCACTGGTTTGGTTGTCCACAATGTTGTATCTTTCCTGCTGTCTTCTCTGTGTGCCTGCTAACACTGTGCATGAAAATCTTCGGCCTCCCCGACACCAATACTTCTCTGAATTCCTGTTCACCGGAATGTTGTATTTACAGTTGACGGTAATGGACCCTCCTAATTTTCCATTCACCTCCACTGGTCCCAATACTCCGTGTGAACCTGTTAGAGTGGAAAACAATGGGTTATGTCAGGACTACGAGCTTGAAGGAAGCCTCGAAGGCTAAGGAGGAAACAAATCGGCTGAATGGGTAATTCCACTGACCATGTATAATCATAACACCATAAGACATAGGAGCAGAATTAGGCCACTCGGTCCATCGAGTCTGCTTCGTCATTCAATCATGGCTGATATTTTTCTCATCCCCATTTTCCTGCCTTTTCCCCATAACCCCCAATCCTCTTATTAATCAAGAACCTATCTATCTCGGTCTTAAATACACTCAATGACCTGGCTTCCAAAGCCTTCTGCGGCAAAGAGTTCGACAGATCCACCACTCTCTGGCTGAAGAAATTCCTCCTCATCTCTGTTTTGAAGGATCATCCCTTTAGCCTGAGGTTGTGCCCTCTGGTTCTAGTTTTTCCCACTAGTGGAAACATCCTCTCCACATCCACTCTATCCAGGCCTCGCAGTATCCTGTAAGTTTCCTGTAAGTCCCCTCTCATCCTTCTAAAGTTCAATGAGTACGGACCCAGAGTCCTCAACTGTTCCTCATACGACCAACTCTTCATTCCAGAGATCATAACTTGACCTGTTGCGAGCAATTGAGTCGATGTTGCTGGCCAATCCCATCCCCAAATCAGCATTATGGAAATTCCCCAAAGGGCAATATGGAAATTCTAGTGTTACAACTCGGAACTGGCCAATTTCCTTTGATACGTTTTATGGAATTTAGCATTCAGCACTAACGCCTTATTACTTTGTTAATATTCAGTCAGAAGTCCTCCTCCCATTCGTGTGAAAAATAGGAAGCTAAAATATTTTAAAAATAAACACATAGGCCGGAACTCGACCACCTCACCCTCCACGGGATCGGAGCGGGCGAGAGTCTGACAACGGAAATCTCCATTGACCTTGGGCAGGAATTTCCGGTCTCGCCCGAGCGAGGCCGTAAGATTTGCCCCATAGAGCTAATTTTCCTGTCCCGCCTGCCACGGGAATCAGAGTGAGCGGGGGGGGGGGGGGGGGTGGGGGTTGTGGCGGGGGGGGGGGGGGGGGGGAACCATGTAAAGGTCCGTTGACCTCGGGCGGGATTTTCCAGTCTTGGGACGAGCACGGGTGAAAAATCCCACCCAGATACTTTTCGCCCACTATTTAATTCAATAGCTACATTGATTTTGTAACCTTGAATTGTCAACATGAGTGAATACTCGATGATTCACTGGGGTTGATTTTCATTTGTCTGTTGGGGGTGTGGATAGAACAGTTACAGGATAGGAGTGATATCTGTGCCCCATTCCTGCTAGCATGTGGGTCTCCATCATTTTACAAGAGGGTTTGTAATGGATGGCCCAGGTGCCTGCCCAAAACATGGGGTCAATAGGATCCTGCTGCAACTCCCATGGCCCAAGAGGTGTAGATATGTCACAAAGCCCTGTTCATTGATACTTGGTACTGAATAGTTCTCTTAAAGCAGTGCTGGGTTACATACGGACCATTTGGGTTCTGAGTGCAGCTATAAGATTGTTGACTGTTTCCCATGTGCAGAGTTGCCACATTCTGCTGATTTACGTCTGTGTAGTTTTTTTTCCTGTGATGCGCGATTAAATCACTCGGGAGGCTAGATCGTACCCGGGAAATAAAGGCTTTTATTACTAACAAGAATGGAGCATACTATATACAATACAATCCCAGACTAAAGGGTCACCAGGCAGTGCAGTGACCTTTATACTCCTCCAGGTAGGCGGAGCCAACTGGAGTGTACCACAGAACAATATCAACAGGTAGAACACCCCAACCCTAACCCCAACAGTGACAACAGTAACATATCTACAAGTACCCATAGTGCTGACCATCTGTGGTTCAGTACTCATCGTGGTAACCAACTATGGTTCACCACATCCTGCTAGTATGATTTAAGTGATATGCCAAGACAAGTGAAGTGAGGTGCGTGCTGAGTGCTCTCAACTTACAAGATAATGAACGGCTTAGATAGGATGGACGTAGGGAAGTTGTTTCCATTAGCAGGGGAGACTAGGATGCGGGGGCACAGCCTTAGAATAAAAGGGAGTCACTTTAGAACAGAGATGAGGAGAAATTTCTTCAGCCAGAGAGTGGTAGGTCTGTGGAATTCATTGCCACAGAGGGCTGTGGAGGCCGAGACGTTGAGTGTCTTCAAGACAGAAATTGATCAATTCTTGATTTCTCGAGGAATTAAGGGCTATGGGGAGAGAGCGGGTAAATGGAGTTGAAATCAACCATGATTGAATGATGGAGTGGACTCGATGGGCCGAATGGCCTTACTTCCGCTCCTATGTCTTATGGTCTTATGGTCTAACATTGACTGTGAGAGCTGTGCACTCCCCCTGCATCCATAGTGTAAATATTTGTTTTGTTTTTACCATTTGAAATTGATGATCGTTCTATTAATATATAAATGATTAAGCATTTTCTATAATTTGTTATGAAATATTTGGCGTGTATTAAATGTGTTTTATCTTATTCATGGGGTCATGGTGCATGAACAAGCCCAATTTGAATCTTGCGACCCACTAAGATGAAGGAGGGCCACTCATGCAGCCCCCTCACTAGCCTAAGTTACCCATCATTGCTTTAAAGGGACTCTTCAGCCCATTCAGAAAATTCAAGAAGGGGATTTAAAATGATTTTTATCAGATGAGCTTGGGGCACGTCCTTCTTCTTGCCTGCTTTGTTTAGTAGTCCCCACCACACCATCCTAAGTCATCTCCACCAGCCTTATCTCAGCGCTGGAGATGCCAGGCCTCCTGACTCATCTGATCAATGAGCTGTTCCAAATGTCCTTGAGGTCACTGAGAATTGGTCTTAGACCAATTACACTGGGTAGTTACCTGCGTGTTTGCAATAATCCGGTTCCAACAGAAAATCGACTTTCCTATGTTTTAGTCTTAACACTCAGATTCACGTTAACATATTGCTTACCTGTCAATTCTTGAAAATTCAGAAATGACCTAGAATAATTATGGATAGGATTTTATGGCCTCGCTCGGGTGAGACCGGAAATTCTCTCCCGAGGTCAACAGAAATTTCCGTTGTTGGACACTCACCTGCGCCGATTCTGTGGCAGGCGAGATGGTAGAGTTCAGGCCAATATATCAAATAAGAAAAAAGAATCAAACACAGAGTTTAGTGTTCTGGCAAAATGAAGTATGTTTTGTGGGTAAAATGTCTTCTAAAATGTCCATAGGGATAATGAAACTCCTTTTCCACCTATTCCAAAAAGTTAGTGATCATTTACAACAATGTACGTGTGCGCTATTTGCTATTGTTCGAGGTGATGCATTTTGGAGGATCAAATTTAAGTATGAATTATACTGTAAATGGCAGAACCCTTAGGAACATTAACATACAGAGGGATCTGGGCGTGGAGGTCCACAGTTCTCTAAAAGTGGCAACATAGGTGGCCAAGGTGATTAAGAAGGCATATGGCATGCTTGCCTTCATCAGCTGGGGCATTGAGTACAAGAGTTGGGAAATCATGTTGCAGCTGTATAAAACCTTGGTTAGGCCACCTTTAGAGTATTGTGGGCAGGCCTGGTCGCCACACTACCAGAAGGACGTGGAAGCTTTGGAGAGAGTGCACAGAAGTTTCACGAGGATGTTGCCTGGTCTCGAGAGCGTTGGCTACGAGGAGAGGTTGAATAAACTAGGATTGTTTTCACTGGAAAGACGGAGGCTGAGGGGAGACCTGATAGAGGTCTACAAAATTTTGAGAGGCATCGACAGGGTGGATAGTCAGAGGCTTTTTCCCAGGTTGGAGGTGTCAATTATAAAAGGGCGCAGTTTCAAGGTGAGAGGGATAAAGTTTAAGGGAGATGTGCAGGGGAAGTTTTTCACGCAGAAAGTGGTGGGTGTTTGGAACGCGCTGCCAGAGGAGTTGGTGGAAGCAGGCACCTTAGCAACATTTAAGAGGCATCTGGATGGATACATGAATAGGGAGGAAATAGAGGGATATGGACCGAGTAAGGGCAGAAGATTTTTTTTTAGTTTAGTTAGGGGCATCATGATCGACAAGGGTTCTGAGGGCTGAAGGACCTGTTCCTGTGCTGTACTTTTCTTTGTTCTTTGTAAAAGGTGATTTTATAAATGAGTGAAGAGTGTTCGCTATTGTCTTGCAAAAGTCAGGACTGAATTCCGGGCTGCCCATTTCCCGACCATGAATCAGAACTTTAAACAAGGTCATCAGTGTCATTGACGTTCATCAAGTTCTATTTGATTGCAAGAATAGCAAACAGCCTGGATCTGGCCCCTTGTCAAAAAGTTGTTTGCCGTGATTATTCTTTTCGGTAAATTACAGACTCATCAATCCTTGTGACATAGAAAATTAGAGGGCAAATGGAGAGGGAACAACACACGTTGAAACATTTCTGTGGTGCAAGGGTTTAAGCTGAGGACAATCTTATTACCTACAGGATATTATGATGTGCTATTAAATATTGAACCAGAATGACCTTAAGTCAGAGATAGCCTCAAAACAAACATATCTTAGATACACTTTAACCAACATTTTTGGAAAAATAAAATTAAGTTTACTTACAGCTGGTTTCTCAATCATAGCTATTTCTATATTCTTTCTCAGTCAACGTTGCTGAGATCTGGGCCAGAATGCTCCTATCCCATCTGCCCACTGGAATCCTAGCGGACGAGGGGCGGACCAAGTAAAGGTCCATTGAAATTGGGGGGGAATCTCAGGTTTTCAGGCGAACACAGTTGGAGAATCCTGCCCTTGATGTGAGAGTGGCTAGGTTTGGGGGTGGCACGGTGGCACTGTGGTTGGCACTGCTGCCTCACAGCACCAGGGACCCGGGTTCGATTCCCGGCTCGGGTGACTGCCTGTGTGGAGTTTGCACGTTCTCCCTGTGTCTGTGTGGGTTTCCTCCGGGTGCTCCAGTTTCCTCTCACAGTCCAAAGATGCACAAGTTAGGTGGATTGGCCAGGATAAATTGTCTCTCAAGATGTGTAGATTAGGAGGAACTGGCCATGATTAATGTGTAGGGTTATGGGAATAAGCAGGGGAGAGGGCCTTGTATCGATACTTTGTCAGAGAGTCGGTGCAGACTCAAAGGGCCTCCATCTGCATTGATTCTATGAAGTTGTTTCCGTGAAACTCCTCTTTTCCTCCCTCCCTGTCAGGTTCTATTAGTTTTGAAAATAGTTATGGAAAAGCTTAGGTCTGGTCCACAAGCTAAAGTTCTAAATTTGGGGAAGGCCAATTTTGATGGTATTAGTCAGGAACTTTCAAAAGTTGACTGTGGGAGTTTGTTTGCAGGTAAAGGAACGTTTGGCAAATGGGAGGCTTTCAAAAGCACGGTAATGAGAATTCTGGGCCAGCATGCTCCTGTTAGTGTGAAGGGCAAGGCTGGCAGGAGTAAGCAAAAACTGGCAATTAACCAGAGATATTGAGGCTCTGGTTAATAAAAAGAAGGAAGCATATGTCAGATATAGGTGACTGGGTCAAGTGAACCCCTTGAGGCGTATACGGGGTGTCGGAGTACACTTAAAAGAGAAATCAGGAGGGGAGATGAGATAGCTTTGACAGATAAGACAAAGGAGGATCAAAAGAGATTCTACAAGTATATTAAGGGCAAAAAATAACCAGGGATTGAATAGGGCCCCTTAAAGATCATAGAATCCATAGAATCACACAGTGCAGAAGGGGGCCATTTGGCCCATCGAGTCTGCACCGACCACAAGGAGACCGTGCCCCTGTCTACATCAATGGGGACGAAGTAGAAAGGGTCGAGACTTCAAGTTTTTAGGTGTCCAGATCACCAACAACCTGTCCTTGTCCCCCCATGCCGACACTATAGTTAAGAAAGCCCACCAACGCTTCTACTTTCTCAGAAGGCTAAGGAAATTTGCATTTCAGCCACGACTCTGACCAACTTTTACAGATTCACCATAGAAAGCATTCTTTCTGGTTGTATCACAGCTTGGTATGGCTTCTGCTCTGCCCAAGACCGCAAGAAACTACAAAAGGTCGTGAATGTAGCCCAATCCCTCACGCAAACCAGCCTCCCATCCATTGACTCTGTCTACACTTCCCACTGCCTCAGCAAAGCAGCCAGCATAATTAAGGACCCCACGCACCCCGGACATTCTCTCTTCCACCTTCTTCCTTTGGGAAAAAGATACAAAAGTCTGAGGTCACGTACCAACCGACTCAAGGACAGTTTCTTATCTGCTGCTGTCAGACTTTTGAATGAACTTACCTTGCATTAAGTTGATCTTTCCCTAGCTATGACTGTAACACTACATTCTGCACATTTCCTTCTCTATGAATGGTATGCTTTGTCTGTATAGTGCGGAAGAAACAATACTTTTCACTGTATGTTAATACATGTGACAATAATGAATCAAATCAAAATTAAAAAAATCAAATCAAATCAAAATCAATCCCATCCTATCCTCATTAATCCATGCATTTACCCTAGCTAGTCCCCCTGATGCTAAGGGGCAATCTAACCTGCACATCTTTGGACTGTGGGAGGAAACTGGAGCACCCAGAGGAAACCCCCACAGACACGGGGAGAACATGCAAACTCCACACAAGCAGTGGCCCAAGGCCGGAATTGAACCCGAGTCCTTGGCACTGTGAGACAGCAGTGCTAACCACTGTGCCACCATGCCAGATCAACAAAGTCATCTATGTGTGAAGCCACAGGAGCTGGGTGAGATTCTAAATGAATATTTTTCATCAGTATTTACCGTGGAGAGAGCCATGCAAGCTAGGGAACTCAGGGAAGTAAGTAGTTATGTCTTGAAAAGTGTCCACATTATAGAAGAGGAGGTGCTGGAGGTCTTAAAATGCATAAAGGTAGGTAAAACCCTGGCACCTGATCTGGTGTATCCCAGGACATTGTGGGAAGCTAGGGAAGAAGTTGTGGGGCCCCCTGGCAGAGATATTTGTATCATTGACAATCACGGATGAAGTGCCGGAAGACTGAAGGGAGGCAAATGTTGTGCCGTTACTTAAGAAAGGCTGCAGGGAAAAGCCATGGAACTGCAGGCCGGTGAGACTATTTTCAGTGGTGGGTAAGTTGTTGGAGGGGATTCTGAGAGGCAGGATTTACCTGCATTTGGAAAGGCAAGGACTGATTAGGGATAGTGAACACGGCTTTGTGTGCGGGAAATCGCGTCTTACAAATTTGATAGAGTTCTTTGAAGGGGTGACCAAGAAAAAAGATGAGGCAGTGCGGTAGACGTTGTTTCTATAGACTTTAGCAAGGCCTTCAACAAGGTATGGCATGGTAGACTGGTCATGAAGGTTAGATCATATGGGATCCAGGGTGAACTAGCCAATTGGGTACAAAATTGGCTTGCCGGTAGGGTTCCCTGACTCACCTGAGGAAGGAGCTTGAGGCTCCGAGGGCTAGTGCTGCCAGGTGGACCTGCTGGACTTTGACCTGGTGTTGTGAGACTTCTTATTGTGCTTACCCCAGTCCAATGTCAGCATCTCCACATCTTGCCGGTAGGAGACAGAGGGTGGTGGTAAATAGTTGTTTTTCAGACTGGAGGCTTATGACCAGCGGTGTGCCACAGGGATCGGGCTAGGTCCACTGTTCTTTGTCATTTATATCAACGATTTTTATGAGAATATAGGAGGTATGGTAAGTAAGTTTGCAGATGACACCAAAATTGGTGGTGTAGTGGACAGTGAAGAAGGTTATCTATGACTATAATGGGATCTTGATCAACTGGGTCAATGGGCCGAGGTATGGCAGATAGGGTTTAATTCAGATAAATGCGAGGTGTTGCATTTTGGTAAGACAAACGAGGGCAGGACTTACATAGTTAATGGTAAGACCCTGGGGAGTGTTGTCGAACAGAGAGACCTAGGGGTGCAGGTAAATAGTGCCTTGAAAGTGAGGTCACAGGTAGACAGGGTGGTGAAAAAGATGTTTGGCATACTTGGGTTCATCGGTCAGAGCATTGAATACAGGCGTTGGGACGTTATGTTACAACTGCACAAGACATTGGTAAGGCCACATTTGGAATACTGCGTAGAATTCTGGTCGATCTGCTGTAGGAAGGATGTTATTAAATTGGAAAGGGTACAAAAAGGATTTACAAGGCTGGGACAGGAATGTTTGAATTATTCAGAGAGGTTGGATAGGCTGGAACTTTTTTCCCTGGAGTGTAGGAGGATGAGGGGTGACCTTATAGAGGTTTATAAAATCATGAGGGGTATAGATCAGGTGAATAGCCAAGGTCATTTCCCCAGGGTAAGGGAGTCCAAAACTAGAGGTCATAGGTTAAGGTCAGAGGGGAAAGATTTAAAAGGGACCTGAGGGGCAACCTTTTCACACAGAGGGTGGTACGTATATAGAATGAGCTGCCAGAGGAGGTCGTAGAGGCAGGTACAATTACAACATTTAAAAGATCTTTGGACAGGTACATGTGCAGGAAAGGTTTAGAGGGATATGGGCCAAACGCAGACAAATGGGACTAGTTCAGTTTAGGAAACCTGGTTGGCATGGATGAGTTGGGCCGAAGGGCCTGCTTCTGTGCTGTGTATCTCTGTGACTCTACAAGCAACATCAACATTATTCTTATGGAGCACAATTTGGAGCAACAAGGCCCTATCCCAAATTCCACCCTTACCTTTATTTTTATGTGTTCATGGGATGTGGGCATCACTGGCAGGGCCACCATCTATTATGCACCCTCGAGGAGACATTTATAAGTCAACCACATTGCTGTGGATCTGGAGTCACATGTAGGTCAGACTGGGTAAGGATGGCAGATATCCTTCCCTAAAGGGCAATAGTGAACCAGATGGGTTTTTCCAACAATCGACAATGGTCATCATTTGACTTTTAAATCCAAATTCTTATTGAATTCAAATGCCACCATCTGCTCCTGTGGGATTTGAACCTGGGTCCCCAGAACATTACCCTGGGTCTCTGGATTGCTAGTCCAGTGACAATACCACGGTGCCACTACCTGCTCCAGCAGCGTTCAAATACCTTGGAAATTTGGGTCATCAACGGTGGAGGACAAAAACTCTACATAATGAGACTGAAAATGGAATTTTGGAAAGCAGAGAATGTTAAAAAGTGACATGAAAATATATTTAATTTAACTGTAGCTTACTTAGTGAACTCAGAACAACATTGTCACATGGATTTTTCACCGAAAAATTAAGTGACAAATGACGCTGACATGAAAATATTCTGGAAATGAATCTTTGACTTAAAGCAAACACATACTGAACGCATTCATAAAATTGTATTGGTGCTTTTGTTAAATTAAATTAACAGGCTTTGGACTCTCATAACTTCTCAATCGTTAATATTCTAATATTGCTGATACTTCCACGTTAACACATTGAAAATTTAAATCTACAGAATTTAATAATACATTCCATTGTGAAAATCAAACGGCACCAAGCTTTATGGACACATCCATATTGCAGCTTCCGTCACATAGAACGCTGATCAGTCTGTTAAATATGAAGGGATGAAAGCACCTGGAGAGAAAGTTAACAAAATGACTTATCTCCAACTTGTGCTCATTCCATTTGCTTCCTTACCTGATAATGACAGAGTGATGAGGATGATGGTAAATTCAATGTTTCTCATGTTTAGAAAAATATCCAGCCAATATTATGGACAGAATGCCACTTTGCACAGCCTGATTTTATTCAGGAACTGTGATCCCTTTCCTACCCGCGAGATAGAATTCACAAACTTGGCAGTAATGAAATGTTTGCCGATCAGTTGCGCAAAAGGCCATTGCGAGGTTATCTGTTATTCAAGGTAACGTTGCAAATGTCACTCCATGTTTTTAGTTAGTTTGAGACTTTGCCATATCAGGTGATATTCTAATATTTGCTTATTTATAACTCTTGCCCATGTTTCATCATCTCAACTAGAATCGGCCCTCAGTCCTTGCATTGCATCACAACGAGTGATCATCATTCGGTTGATTGGCCACGCTAAATTGCCCCTTGGTGTCCCAGGATGTGTACGTTAGAGGGATCAGCGGGGTAAATATGTAGGGTTTTGGGGATACGGCTTGGGTGGGATTGTTGTCGGTGCAGACTCGATGGGCTGAGTGGCTTCATTCTGCACTGTAGGGATTGTATGCATGAATGATCTGTATCAGAATCACAGTTACATATATCGAATACACAACTTTAAAGTTCCATTAAACAGATTGGATCAGATTCTGTGACAAGGATAGTACTTGAAAGATTTTTATTTTATTAAGATTAATTTAGCTTGCATGGGTTGCTGCCATATTTGGGAGCTGAGCAGATATATCTCTGTCTACCTGTGGTGAACCATCGTTGGTTCCCACCAGGTAGTACTGAGCCAGGGTCTGGCCAGTACTATGAGTCTGTATATATGTTGCTGTTGGTGTTAGGGTTGGGTTGTTCTACTTGTTACTGTTGGGGTTAGGGTTGGGCTGTTCTACCTGTATTATAGTTATTATGGTACATCCCAGTCGGGCTCCGCCTCCTGGGAGAGGTATAAAGGTCACTGCTCTGTCTGGGACCCCTCAGTCTGGGATCGTGTACTATATATGGTAGCTTCATTGTAATAGTAAATAAAAGCCTTTATTTCCTTGAGCATCTCTAGCCTCGTGAGTAATAACGCGCATCACTACCCATCTGCTTTAATCACCATAATGTGATCATTACCAAAGATGTGCGGGTTAGGTGGATTGGCCATGCTAAATTGTCCCTTAGTGTTAAGGGGATTAGCATGGTAAACGCATGGGGTTATGGGGATAGGGCCTGGGTGGGATTGTGGTCGGTGCAGACTCAATGGGCCAAATGGCCTGCTCCTGCACTGTAGGATTCTATGATTCTATGAAGGCCAAGCGATTTAAATTTAAGTTTGCCAATCTCAGAATTGTTATGGCACGGAAGGAGGCTATCTGTTCACATTGGTTCACATTGGGGCGGCACGGTAGCACAGTGGTTAGCACTGCTGCTTCACATCTTCAGGGACCTGGATTCGATTCCCGGCTTGGGTCACTGTCTGTGTGGAGTTTGCACATTCTCCTCGTGTCTGCGTGGGTTTCCTCCGGGTGCTCCAGTTTCCTCCCACAGTCCAAAGATGTGCGGGTTAGGTTGATTGGCCATGCTAAAAATTGCACTTAGTGTCCTGAGATGCATAGGTTAGAGGGATTAGTGGGTAAACATGTAGGGATATGGGGGTAGGGCCTGGGTGGGTTTGTGGTCGGTGCAGACTCGATGGGCCGAATGGCCTCTTTCTGGACTGTAGGGTTTCTATGATTTCTATGATGATGGTTCTCCCACATGTACATAATGGTTCAGTGCCATTCTCCTGCCTTTTCCCCAAACCCTGCACATTGTTTCTATCCAAATAATCATCCCGATTGAACCTGCCTCCACCACACTTCCAGGCAGTGAATTCCAGACCTGGACTACTTGTTGTGTGAAAAGTTTTTTTCTCACATCACGTTTTCTTCTTTTGCAAATCACTTTAAACCTGTGCCCTCTCGTTTTTGATCCTTTTACGAGGGGGAGCAGTTTCTCCCTATCAACTTTATCCAGCCCCCTCATGACTTTGAACATCTCTATCAAATCTCCTCTTAGCCTTCTTCTCCTCAAGGAGAACAATCCCAACCTCTCCAATGTATCCTCAGAACTGAAGTTTCTCATCCCAGGGACCATTCTTATAAACCTCTTCTTTGATTTGATTTGATTTATTATTGTCACATGTATTAACACACAGTGAAAAGTATTGTTTCTTGCGCGCTATACAGACAAAGCATACTGTTCATAAAGAAGGAAACGAGAGGGTGCAGAATGCAGTGTTACAGTCATAGGGTGTAGAGAAAGATCAACTTAATGCGAGGTAGGTCCATTCAAAAGACTGATAGCAACCGGGAAGAAGCAATCTCTCGCCAATGCGTTCACATCTCTCCTATAGTATAGAACCCAGAACTGTCCACAATATTCCAATTGAGGTCTAACTAGTGTCTAGTATAAGTTCAGTATAACCTCCTCACTCTTGTACTCTATGTTCTATTAATAAAGCCTGGAATACTATAAGTGTTATTAACTGCTCTCTCCGCCTGTCCTGCCACCTTCAATGATCTACGCACAGATATACCCAGCTCCCTCTGTTTCTCTGCAAGAATCTTACCCTTATTTTACATGTTCTCTATGTTCTTCCTACCAAACACAAAGATATGTAGGTTAGATGGATTGGCCATGCTAAACTGCCCCTTAGTGTCAGAGGGTCTAGTCAGGGTGAATGCATGGGGTTATGAGAATGGGGCCTGGGTGGGATTGTAGTCGGTGCAGACTCATTGGGCAGAATGGCCTCCTTCTGCACTGTAGGGATTCTATGATTCTATGATCACCTCACACTTCTCTGCATTGAACTTCATTTGCCATCTATCTGCCCACTCCACCAACTTGTCTATGTCCTTTTGAGGTTCTACACTGTCAAAGAACAAAGAAAATTACAGCACAGGAACAGGCCCAAGCCTGCACCGACCGTGCTGCCCGACTGAACTAAAACCGCCCACCCTCTGGGGACCATATCTCTCCATCCCCATCCTATTCATGTATTTGTCAAGACGCCTCCTTAAAAGTCCTACAATGCTTCCAAGTTTTGTGTGATCCGCAAACTTTGAAACTGTCTCCTGCACACCAAGATCTAGATCACTAATATATATCAGAAAAAGCAAGGGTCCCAATATCAACCCCTGGGGAGCTCTAATACAAACCTTCCTCAGCCTGGAAATATCCATTGACTATTACTGATCTCCTGGGTTTGGCAGTGAGTTGGTTAACTCACAAATTTCCACCCACCCTTGGGTTTCTATGCCAATATCGGGGAATATGTTATTGCTGTGCCAACTGTCTCTGAGTCAGAAGGTTGTTGTTTCATACCACACTTCAGAGACTTGGTCACATGAGGCTAGGTTGACACTTCAGTGTGGTACTGAGGGAATGCTGCATTATGGAAAGCACAAAAATGTTGAATTAGTTTGTTAGAGTGAGGTCCTTTTATCCTCTTTGTATACGATCCCAATCATAGAATCCTACAGTGCAGAAGGAGGCCATTCGGCCCATCGAGTCTGCACCAACCCACCCAGGCCCTATCCCCATGCATTTACCCCAGCTAATCCTCCTAACATTAAGGGGCAATTTAGCATGGCCAACCCACCTAACCTGCACATCTTTGGACTGTGGGAGGAAACCGGAGCACCCGGAGGAAACCCACGCAGTCACAGAGAGAACGTGCAGACTCTGCACAGACAGTGGCCCGAGGCCGGGAATCGAATCCAGGACCCTGGCGTTGTGAGGCAGCAATGCTAACCACTGCGCCACAGTGCTGCCCATTAGCTGAAGAGCAGTGTGCTGGCCAAGATTCACCCCCTCAACCAACATCACAATGAGTTTGTTGCAAGGCTCTGATGAAAGGTTATGAAACTGAAATGTTAGCACTGTTTCTCTCTCCACAGATGCTGTCCAATTTGCTGAATATTTCAATCATTCTCTGTTTTTAAAACAGATTATCAGATGTTATTTTGTTTCTGTTTGTGGGATCTTGCTGTGCACAAATTGGCTGCTGTGTTTATTATATTACAAAGTGATTTCACTTCAAAGTACGTTGTTGTGGTGAATCATTTTGGGTTGCTCTACGGTTGTGAAGGGCGCTATTTAAATGCAAGCCTTACTTTATCCTTTCTGTGGAATGGAAATAACGTTTGGTAGGATCTTGTTTCCTCACCTAACTGGGCTTCAGCGTCCAAGGGACAAACCGTCCTTTGACACAAAGGAAAGGGGTTTCCCTTATTCCATAAGGAACGACTCGCAGATGCCTCAACAGGAAAGGTCCTTTGGCTTTCCAGAAATTTCCTCCAGGAAGATGGAAATCAATTGTTCATCGAGGATCATAGAATCCCTACAGTGCAGAAGGAGGTCATTTGGCCCATTGAGCCCGCACTATCCCACCCAGGCCCCATCCCCACAAACCCTCGTATTTACCTTGCTAATCTCCCTGACACTAAGGGACAATTTAGTATCTCTGTGACCCAACACTTTAAATCATAACTAATCCCCCTAACCGACACATCTTGGAAATCTAAGGGGCAATTTAACATGGCCAATCACGTAACCCGCACATCTTTGGAGTGTGTGAGGAAACCGGAGCACCCGGAGGAAACCCACGCAGACACGGGGAGAACGTGCAAACTCCACACAGACAGTGACCCGAGGCCGGAATTGAACCCGGGTCCTTGGCGCTGTGAGGCAGCAGTGCTAACCACTGTGCCACCGTGCCACCCTAATCTCCACCCATTTCGTGAATTGCTCAAACAGCTTTTTCCTGAGGGTGAGCTGGGATTCCCGATAGTTGTAACCAGAGAAACCAACTAAGAATTACTTCCTCAGCACCTTGTCCCTAGCTAGCTCAACTACCATCAGATTGCAGTTTGATCTGCACTGTGTGTGTATCTAGAAATCGTATCATCCAATAGCACTGATCAGCAGTCCGGATGATGCCATGACAACACAGATACCAAAAGATGCAGGAGGTGGGCCTTACACCTCGATACTCTCTCACATCAGAGGATCTGAAGCAGATAGGCAGCAAGGCAAGGGAGGGACAGAGGGTTAAGTATTTATCCTGTAGCCTCCCGAAAGATCTCTGTATTCAGACGAAATCAAGCTCCTGCTCTGCAATGGCAGAAGACTTGCCATATCACGTGAAAAATACAATGGTCAGGATTCTCCGACCTCGCCAGCGGGCTGGGATTCTCCAGTCCTGCTGCTCTGAATGAAGGTTTGGCTGAGTGCCACATTCTCCATTCTCGCTGGCAGCAATAGCAGGGTGTGAACCGCCAGAGAATTCCAGCCAACAGGCACCAATTTTCTGAGTCTGCGCCTGAGTTTCGGATCTGTGCTCTTGCTGACAAGAGTTGGAACCAGCACCACAAGTTCTGAAATAACAGTCTTTGTCTTACGAATGCAATTTACATAATTTGATTGATGATTTTTAAAATTTGTTTCTGACATGTGAGTGTCGCTGGTATCGCTTGTCTTATTCACTGCCCATAACTAAGGACCCTGAGAAGCTGCTTTAGACTATAAGACCAGAAGACATAGGAGCAGAATTAGGCCACTCGGCCCATCGAGTCTGCTCCACCATTCAATCATGGCTGATATTTTTCTCATTCCCATTCTCCTGCCTTTTCCCCATAACCCCTGATCCCCTTATTAATCAAGAACCAATCTATCTCTGTCTTAAAGACACTCAATGACCTGGCCTCCACTGCCTTCTGCGGCAAAGAGTTCCACAGATTCACTACTCTCTGGCTGAAGAAATTCCTCCTCATCTCTGTTTTAAAGGATCGTCTCTTTAGTCTGAGGTTGTGCCCTCTGCTTCTAGTTTTTCCCACGAGTGGAAACATCCTCTCCACGTCCACTTTATCCAGGCCTTGCAGTATCCTGTAAGTTTCAATAAGATCCCCCCTCATCCTTCTAAACTCCAACGAGTACAGACCCAGAGTCTTCAACCGTTCCTCATACAACAAGCTCTTCATTCCACGGATCATTCTTGTGAACCTCCTCTGGACCCTTTTCAAGGCCAGCACATCCTTCCTTAGATATGGGGCCCAAAACTGCTCGCAATACTCCAAATGGGGTCTGACCAGAGCCTTATGCAGCCTCAGAAATACATCCCTGCTCTTGTATTCTAGCCCTCTCGACATGAATGCTAACATTGCGTTTGCCTTCCTGACTGCTGACTGAACCTGCACGCTAACCTTAAGAGAATCTTGAACAATGACTCCGAATTCCCTTTGTGTTTCTGATTTCCTAAGCATTTCCTTGAACTTTCTTGAACTTCTGCAGTTCATGTGGTGTATCACCCACAGTGCTGTTAGGGAGGGTATTTCAGAGTGTTGACCAAGTGACAGTGAAGGAATGTTGATATAATTCCGAGTCAGAATGGTGTGTAGCTTGAGGGGGACTTGAGGATGAGAGGTCACATGACACCAGGGTATAGTCCAACAGGTTCATTCGAAATCACAAACTTTTGGAGTGCTGCTCCTTCATTAGGTAAATGCTTGCTCCTTCACCCGATGAAGGAGCAGTGCTCCGAAAACTTGTGAATCATAGAATCATACAGTGCAGAAGGAGGCCAATCGGCCCATCGAGTCTGCATCAACTACCATACCACACAGGCCCCACATCCACAGCCCCATGCATTTACCAAAGCAAGTCCCCCTGACACTAAGGGGCAATTTTAACATGGCCAATCAACCTAACCTGCACATCTTTGGACTGTGGGAGGAAACCAGAGTACCTGGAGGAAGCCCAGACACAGGGAGAATGTGCAAACTCCACACAGACAGTGACCCAAGCCAGGAATCGAACCCGGGTCCCTGGTGCTGTGAGGCAGCAGTGCTAACCACTGTGTCACCGTGCCACCCCAAGTTGTGATTTCAAAAAAACCTGTTGGACTATAACCTGGTGTCATGTGACCTCTCACCTTGTCCACCCCAGTCCAACACTGGCATCTCCACATCACGGGGACTAGCAGGTGTTCTAAAACGGCTGTTTCCTTTGTTCTTCAAGGTTGTGGAGGTTGTGTGTTTGGACGGTGCTGTTGAAAGATAAAACTGAAAGCTGCATGCTCAAATCAAGTATTTGTGAAGTTTTAATGCCATTTTGGAAGAAAAGTACTGTAACTTCAACATGTAATAAAGTCATCAAACACAGGTGATAAAGTAACAGGTATCTGGGAATTAACAATTCGCCACCACCAACAAATTTAAATTTAAAAATTGCGGGTTAGTATGTCATTAGTACCTCAGTAAATACATCAGCTAAACTGTTCATGGATTCCTAAATATGTTGAATTTAGTTTCCTACTTCAAAAGTCAGAAGTTATTAGACAAAACATTTCTAATCGCATCCCTTTGCATTTGTGTACAGTTCTGCTTCAAGATTGATAAAACAAAAAGGATTTGCACAGTTGCCAGCTTCAGTTTTGTTTGTGTGTCTTGAGAACCAATATTGAATTACTTTAAAGTGGTTTGCAACACAATTCATTATCTCCTGTTGCACAAAACTCATCTCTACAACATTTCACACCATCCTCCAGTTTACCCAGTGATCAGATTCAATGATGAAGGATATTTGTCAGTCTCAGGATTCCTGGATAATAAATTATAAAAGATTAGTTCATTCTCAGCCTCTGGTTGACTGTGTATTGGCCACTACACTTGTTTCTTTTTCATAATACTGCAGTCACATCTAAGACTTGATGTAATGTCAGTTCTGTAATTATTGATTAACTGGGCAAAGGATTGTTGACAACTTGGATCAAGACTATAATATAAATTAAAAGAACAATTCTACTTTATTCTACTTAGTGATGAGTCAATCATCCATTTACATGGAAGCCAATTGGTTGTTGGCTCTTAAATATTGGCACACTCCAAAGGTGCCAGTTGGTGACTCCATGTCAATGACATTGGGCTAGATTTTGCGTTCAGCAGCAAAACAGTGGCACCCGCCATTGAACCTCTAAGAAAGCAATCCACAAAGATCTCTCGAGCTCTGTGGTGTGGACTTCCCCCTGCTCAAAGACAAGGTAAATACCGTAACAAGTCAAGGGGATCTCCAAGTGTGCAGCAGCAGTGACACCAGCAAGGAGGGTAAGCAGCCAATCCCACTAACGTATTCTCAGACGCAGCAAAGCAGGAAGTTAAAAACACTGAATCCCTTTACTTTTAATTTTGAGTTTTGGATAGCGAAATAAAATGATTATGATTGGATTTAGTTTGAAGCTCAAAGATCAATGTTATGAAACTTAAAGTTTTGTGAATTCTTTTCATCATAAGTCCCACAGTCCAAAGATGTGTGGGTTAGTTTGATTGGCAATGCAAAATTGACCCTAGTGTCAGAGGGATTAGCAGGGTAAATATGTGGGGTTGCAGGAATAGAGCCTGGGTGGGATTGTGGTCGGTATAGACTCGATGGGCCGAATGGCCTCCTTCTATACTGTAGGGATTCTACGATTCTATGATAATGAAGAAATTTGATATTCCACAAACTTAAAATGAGCTTGTCAGGGCTTATGATGGAGTTTGGTCGGAATTAAAAAGTTAGTACACCATTTAAAGTCCAGTTACAACTCATTCAACAAGGTGTAACTTTTTCAGTTTTAACTGCAAGGCCAATGGCGCAAAAATGGGGCGTTTCATGAAATCATTGATTACTAAGGGACTATAGTCTGGGGGAACCTCAACAGCACACTCGATGGAGAAGCAAAGAGTTACTGACACCAACTTCTGTTATTATGCACTTGTGTGAACTCTGAACTGGCTGCCAATTTCAGTAGAGTAATGATGGTGACTGCTTACATTTTCGCCATCATTACTACTGCAACATTCAAGCCATTGGCATCTTCATCAGTTATAACCTGAGCTAAACATTAACCTTGCTCGAAGATCACCCTAAACTGACTGATCCTTCAAATGTTGCACCCTTAGATCTCGCAGGTGTGTGGAGAAATTAATTTTCATTCCCAAGCAAGTTAAGAAAATTGGACTTTGTTACATGCAGGTGGAGCTTTCACCTGAAAATGAACCTGGAAGGCATTCTTTCGCATTAAGAAGTCATGTGCAAATTTAATTTTTGATTCTGCTATTGAGCTTGTTAGCAGTGCGCAGAATTCATAACACAGAAATCGGCCAATTCACCCCACCTGACCTTCCTCACACTCTGGCTGGAATTCTACGGCCCCGCCTGCTAACGGGAATCGGAGTGGGCTTGGGGCGGACAATGGGAAGGTCTGTTGACCTCAGGTGGGATTTGACAATTTCAGAATGAATGAGGCCATAAAGTCCCACCCACTATTTAGTCCTTCTCAGCAGATTGGGATATTCTTTTACACTTTTTTGCTCATGTATATATCTGGATTCCCCGTAATCGCATCTATCTGATTCATCTCAATCACTGCAGACATGATTTTCCCAAAATAATTCCAATGGGTGGGAAAATAGAAGGTTTTCCTGCCCATTTTTTGGATGAGCTGGGTTTTGATAGCTTACAGCACTCTGTGCAATATGGAGGCTGCAATATGGGGGCGGGGGTGGAGCCTAAATCCACTGAGAGGCTGGCAGCAGTGTGCTCAGGGGGCCATTGCGCATGTGCCACTATATCTGGGAGATCGGGTGACATGCAACCCCCCACCCCCGATTGTCAGCCTCCCGATCGTCGACCCTGAACACCGTTCCCTGTTCCTGGATATCACCTGCCCCTGTCCATCCAGTCTCCCCACCGCCCCACCCCTCGAGGCCAACAACCGCAAAGACCACCCAGCCCCTCAGATATCGCCGACCTTGACCCCCACCCCCCATGGCCAGCCCTGACCTCCGATGGCTGACCCCAACCTCTGATAGCCAGCCCTGACCTCTGATGACTGCCCGGTTCCCCGGTGCGAGGTTGATTATGTTAATGAAAGTGGCCTGGGAAGATTGCGATTGGCCAAGCTGATTCCTGTTATGATAGAATCATAGAATCCCTACAGTGCAGAAGGAGGCCATTCGGTCCATTGAGTCTGCACCGACCACAATCCCACCCAGACCCTATCCCTGTAACCCCACGTATCTAGCCTACAAATCCCCCTGACATTAAGGGGCAATTTAGTGTGGCCAATCAACCTATCCTGCACATCTTTGGAGTGTGGGAGGAAACCGGAGCACCCGGAGGAAACCCACGCAGATATGGGGAGAACATGGAGACTCCACACAGATAGTGACCTGAGGAATTGAACCTGGATCCCTGGCATTGTGAGGCAGCAGCACTAACCACTGTGCCACCGTGCCACTGTATCGTGCTGTTATTGGTCTCCTGCTTACACTTCCCGCTACGCTACTCAACCAGGGTATCGGGGTGGGAAAACCGTGCCCTATATGTCCAATATTCTCACCGTCCTTGCAGTAATGGCCCAGCTTGGCCAAAGATTGCTGCATAAACATTCAAGGTTTTCCCTCATGGATGCGTTATGTTCAAAATATCAACTAATCCAACTTTTCCCACCACGCAGGTGTGAATTTACAACACAAAGAACAAAACGAAATGGGATAAATTGGCATTATAAAGACTGAAATAAAGTTTTGCAGAACAGAAATGGTCTCGGTATGGCAAGGGCGTCGAGACTGAACATCCTTAGCGTGTTGCAAGAATGTTTATTTTGCACTGAAAGGAATAAATAAGATTTCAGCTGCAGTTACTGGAAATTCATCCAATGACCTTTCATATTTGGTGAGGTTCCCAATTCCAGTAATCAAGGATAGCATTAACATCACTCAATCCCAATTGCATTAACCAAAGAATAGCACTCTTAGTTACTCAGCCTAATTGAATAGAACAAGGGGCTGTACCCATTGATTTTCCAGCATGGGTTAAGCATCAGTCGGTCATAGCTCCATTATGTTAAATAATGCCCAGCGCTCTGAGCACCCTTTAGCACAGAACGTAACCTAGAGGACAGGACTCTCATTGTAATATGCCATCAGCATTAAATAAAAACAGACACATCAACAGTAGCTACAATGACGGTAAGCGATAATGCATCATAGTGAACAACACCGTTTAACAGCTGGGATTCTCCATGCATTACTACAGAAAGAATTATCGCCGCTTCACAATGAATTGTTAAACATTTCAAGGATCGCCTAAGTGTTATTCTGCCTACATACTGTGAATAGTCAGGGAGTAATTGCAGTTGTGTATCTTATCCTGTGTTGTTCTGGTGCTGTATATGCCTCAGTGACGCAGCCACAGTACATGTACAGGTCCATAAAAATACAGGACTGTGCGTGGTTTGCCCATCCATCATTAATGTAACAGAATGCTTGCTATTTTGTTTTGTTTTAGAAAATGGTGGTCATTTTACCAGAGTGAGGGTGAGCGCCGAACAATGTTCCCTCGAACATGTGTGCGGCCTGCTTGTTGCACTGCATGGTCCCTTTAAGATTAGCGGGAACATTGCTGGCCAGGTAAGCAATGATGCTGACTGTGGTGTAGCAGGTTATAGGTTCAGAAGAACATGAGTAGGCCATTCAGCCCCTCTAACCTGCTATTTAGTCAGATCAGGGCTGATCTGTATCCTAACTCCATTAACCTGCCTTCGCTTCACTGATTACCTTTGATAGAACATTCCGGGGAACTACAACATTGTGATTCTCGATGAATCACAGTTATTGTTGCTTCACAACAATGCTTTTTATACTAAATTATTAAATATTTCAAAGGATATAATCTTGTCTGCCCATGGGCAGGGAAATAATTATACCTTTGCTTCATAAAAATCTGTCAATCCCAATCTTCATCCTTGACAGCTTTTTGGGAGAGATAGATCCAGATTTCCACACCATCCTTTGTTCAGGACAATGATTCCTGATATCATCCCAGAACTGCCTGGCTCTGAGTTTAAGGTTCTGCTCCCTAGTTTTGGACATCACCCCCACAGCCTCGCTCACCACCACGCCCCTCCCCCCCGCTCAGCACAATGTCCCACAACAACCCTCATTCCCCTGCCCCGCCTGCCCAACCCCAGCACCCCACAACTCCCTCCCCCCAACCCAGTCCAACATCCCACAACCTCCCTCCCCCACCCAGCTCAACACCAATAACCTCCCTCTCCCCACCCAGCCCAACACCCACAATCTCCCTCCCCCCACCCATCCCAACACCCCACAACCCCCCAACGAGAAGAAATAGGGCAGGTAGAGAGAAACTATGCATTCCAAAGGAGACCTGCCACAGCCAAATATTGGAAAAATGCAGGCACTCTGCTTGAGATTTTTCCAATATGCATTGGCTGGAAACAAAGGTGTAAAATTATACTCATGCCCTAATAGAACAATTTACAATTTGCAGGAATATCGTTCTTCAGAAAGTGGGTCAAAAGTGGCTTGCAGTCGTCATGTTGGAAGAATATTACTTTTTGAACACAACTGTGGAATATTCCGTTGGTTCCGAAGCAGGAGGTTCGTTAACTGGCGGCTTGATTGCTTCCTGACTATTGGAAGGTTTCACATTATCATAAGCAGCAGAGTCCTCCTGAGGGTGATTATTGGGCTGAATTGTCACAGTGGCGTAAGTAACTCCTTCTTCCAACTCTTTGGACAGCTGAAGATAAAGAATGTGAGAGTGTGACTGAAGGCATTGAAGCAATGAGTCAATCCATCATTGAATTACAAAAATGAAACTTAAGGTAATGTTTTACTTGGGAAAATAAACATATTTCAAAGCTCTATAATAAATGCGATGTGGAGATGCCGGCGTTGGACTGGGGTGGGCACAATAAGTAGTCTCACAACACCAGGTTAAAGTCCAACAGGCTTATTTGGTAGCACGAGAGCTGCTCCTTTATCAGACACTCACCTGATGAAGGGGCAGCGCTCCGAACGCTCGTGCTACCAAATAAACCTGTTGGACTTTAACCTGGTGTTGTGAGACTACTTACTATAATAAATAGGCAGTGAATTGGTATTGGAGGGAATTCTCTGGCCTCCCATCCGTGTGTTTCTTGGGGGTGGAAGGTGATGTGCTGTTCGCTAGTGATGGGATTCTCTGGTCCCGCTGCTGTCAATGGGATTTCCCCCACGGGGGAAATCCCATTGCTGCCAGCGGGACTGGAGAATCCAGCCGGCATGGACAGTCGGGAATTCCCCTCAGTAAATACAACTGCTTGAGTTAATTGGTAACTTGGGTTATGGAAAATAGTTCAGCCATATTTTAGCAACACTGTGACGGCGGCATGGATGAGGGGTTTGTCGTATGAAGAGAGATTGAACAGTTTAGGCCTATACTCTCTGGAATTTAGAAGAATGAGGGGAGATCAAGTTGAGGTTTACAAGATGATCAAAGGTATGGATAAAGTAGACGTGGAGTGGATGCTTCTGCTGGTGGGGCAGTCTAGGACGAGAGGTCATAGTCTTAGGATAAGGGGTAGCAAATTTAAAACAGAGTTGAGGAGAAACTACTTCTCCCAAAGGGTTGTGAATCTGTGGAATTCGCTACCCCAAAGTGCGGTGGATGCTGGGACAGTGAGAAAATTTATGGAGGAGTTAGACAGATTTTTAATTGGTGATGGGTTGAAAGGTTATGGGGAGAAGGCAGGAAAATGGGGATGAGGAGCATATCAGCCATGATCGAATGGCGGAGCAGACTCGATGGGCTGAATGGCCTAATCCTGATCCTATATCTTATGAACTTATGAACTTATGGTGGCACAGTGGTTAGCACTGCTGCCTCACAGTGCCAGGGACCCGTCTTCAATTCCGGTCTTGGGTGACTGTGTGTGGGGTTTGCACATTCTCCCCGTGTCTGCGTGGGTTTCCTCCGGGTGCTCCGGTTTCCTCCCACAGTCCAAAGATGTGCGGATAAGGTTCATTGGCCATGCTAAAGTTGCGCCTTAGTGCCCCAAGCTGTGTAGGTTGGGGGGGGGGTGGGGGGGGAGGGGGTGGATCAGCAGGGTAAATACGTGGGGTTATGGGGATAGGGTTTGGCATGCTCAATGGGCTGAATGGCCTACTTCTGCACTGTAAGGGGATTATACTTTATGAAGTAAACTATTGGCAGTCCACTTTCACAGTCTGATGTGTAAAATTTGATCAGTAATTGGTCTGGCCTCCTAGATTACAGGGTCATGTATCTGAGCGTCAAAGTGGGTCTCCAACCAACAAAAAACCTGGGCCCCAAAATTCTGATTGGGCCTTGGATGCTTCTGCAATAGGTAGAGGCCAGAAACAAGGGGAAGAATCGCACAGCTGAACACTCTCGCCAGGTGGAGGGTGAATCTTCCACTATTCCATCCGCTGACCTTTCAGTGTCAAGGGGGCATGTTGGCCGTGTATGTCCTCAGCAGGTGGGGACATAGAGGTCTCACCAGTTGAAAGCTATTGTGAGTGCTGGCTCTCAGGAATTTCAGATGAATGCGTAAAGCATGTCTCTCTATCATGCCAACTCCACAGGGTAGGAGACTCCACAAGTGTGAAAACACCCAGTGCTGTCGACAGGTTACAGCCTTACCACAGAGTTTGACTTCGGAACCGAATTTTCTATTGTTGCTTCCTTCTCTCCGTTGTCTGGAAAATGCAAACATAAAGGTAATGAAAAAAAGCAGCAGAAAGGTTTAAAATGTGACTGTTTTTGAGGTATTAAGTGCCATGCTTTTTAAAATTAAATTGCACCTTTCGATATTCCCAATTTAATATTAGATGAGAAACTCCGATCAATGAGAATATTGAGGTAATTTGGGGAAAGCAATTGATCTATACTGAATAATTGGTGAAAATCTCAGTTAGGACCTTGTCTCACATTTCATTACATAAGAAAACATTAACATCAAACATGGAATAATATTAATTACATACTGTGAGGAAAGATGTTCCAGCCTGTTGTGTTAGAATCATAGAATCCCTACAGTGCAGAACAAGGCCATTCGGCCCATTGAGTCTGCACCGGCCACAATCCCACCCAGGCCCTATCCCCATAACCCCATGCATTTACTCTAGCGAGTCCCCCTGACACTAAGGGGCAATTTAGCATGGCCAATCCATCTAACCTGCACATCCAGAGGAAACTCACACAGACATGGGGAGAATGTGTAAACTCCACACAGATGGTGGTCCAAGCTGGGAATTGAACCCGGGTCCCTGGCGCTGTGAGGCAGCAGTGCTAACCACTGTGCCACCGTGCCGTATTAAATATCATTATATGTTCTGATATTGCTTCACTGCTCAATTACCCTTTCAATAACTTCAATTTGAATTCAATTAGTTCCCCCCCCCCAATCATTGGCCTCCTCCACCTGATCATTGCCCTCTCCCCTCCCTGTTCCCCCAACGATTGGAACTGGCACCCACCTCCTCCCACTGCTTTGTAACCCCTGTTCCTCTGTCTGCGCCGGCCACCACCACATACAAATTAATCCCCCTCCCTCCCCTATGAGACTCCCACTGCAGCCCTCACCTTGGCACAGGTTGGCATTGTCAGGTTGGCACTATCAGATAGGCATGGGCATGGTGCCAACCTGGCAATGGCAACCTGTGCCAAGGGGCATTGATGTGGAGATGCCGGCATTGGACATTGCCAAGGGGCATTGCCAGACCACTGCCTGGCTATGTCCCTGTCCTCCAGGGGTTATACTCAATGTTACGCTCCCGGGAAGATCCCCACGACAGGTTCATGTCTAGGGGAACCTGTTGTAAACTGCACCAGCATGATGTCATGTGTTAACGTACAAGGGATGTCAATATATAGGGAGGGTGCTTGTTGACGAGATTCAAGTGTATTGAATTTCATATGAAGCATGTTTACACCCATTAGGGGCGTAACTCTGATGACATCACCAGTGAGGGGCGGAGGGAAATCCAATATTGTGATCTCGCCGGCAAGAACTGCAACTTCTGGATCTTGAGCCCCACAGCATTTGTGCGGATGGCGAAGGTTGAGGGAGCTGGGGCTGTTCTCTCTGGAGCGGAGGAGATTGAGGGGAGACTTAATAGAGGTTTATAAAATGATGAAGGGGATAGATCGAGTGAACGTTCAAAGACTATTTCCTCGGGTGGATGGAGCTATTACAAGGGGGCATAACTATAGGGTTCATGGTGGGAGATATAGGAAGGATATCAGAGGTAGGTTCTTCACGCAGAGAGTGGTTGGGGTGTGGAATGGACTGCCTGCAGTGATAGTGGAGTCAGACACTTTAGGAACATTTAAGCGGTTATTGGATAGGCACATGGAGCACACCAGGATGGTAGGGAGTGGGATAGCTTGATCTTGGTTTCAGATGAAGGTCGGCACAACATCGTGGGCCGAAGGGCCTGTTCTGTGCTGTAATGTTCTATGTTCTATGTTCTACAGGCTCAAGATCTCTCCCCCATTGTCTCTCTTTCCAATCTCTGTGAGGCTCTCACACACTCACCCTTGCTGTTGCCTTTCTTTCTCCCTGGCTGCCTCTAAGTCTTTGGCCGGGATTTACCAGCCCCCATGGCATGTTTCCTGGCGCCAAAGGCTACTCGCCATTGGCTATTGGCTCAATCTTCCGGTCCTGCTGGGACCTTATGGCGTTTCGTATTACTCACCTGTCCTGCCATCGGGCTAACCCGGTGAGGAGGGTAGCCTTCAGCGGGACTGGAAGATCCCACCGGTGGGAAGGGCTGGAAAATCCCACCCTAACTTTGTTCCTTTTCTCTTTTGGTTAGAAGATTGGATATTCCCTTACACATAAATCTCAATAGCCTCACTATGATTCATTATAAATAACAATAAATAGGACGGCACGGTAGCACAGTGGTTAGCACTGCTGCCTCACAACTCCAGAGGTCCGGATTCGATTCCTGGCTTGGGTCACTGTCTGTGTGGTGTTTGCACATTCTCCCCGTGTCTGCGTGGGCTTCCTCCGGGTGCTCCGGTTTCCTCCCACAGTCCAAAGATGTGCAGGGTAGGTCGATTGGACATGCTAAATTAACCCTTAGTGTCCCAGGATGTGATAGGTTAGATGATTAGCAAGGTAACTCAGCGGAGATAGGGTCTGGGTGGGATTGTTGTCAGTGCAGACATGATGGGCCGAATGGCCTCCTTCTACACTGTAGGGTTTCTATGATTCTATTTCTATGAGACGTTGCTGCAAATCTTTCACCAGTAGACATACTTGCCTATCTACAGATGTTGCATAACCTCATTCAATACTTGGATATTGTCCCCATGGAATTGCATTGGGGGATTGGTCTTTCAACTGAACCATTGGGGAGTTTGTATATTTAATTTTATATGTATTCACCCAGAAAACCAACAAAAACTGACTGATATCTTC
The DNA here is from genome assembly GCF_964213995.1 of Mustelus asterias. Classification (NCBI taxonomy): domain Eukaryota; kingdom Metazoa; phylum Chordata; class Chondrichthyes; order Carcharhiniformes; family Triakidae; genus Mustelus; species Mustelus asterias. Next base: position 12,672,089 of record NC_135825.1, on the reverse strand, counting down.
TATAAAAGGCAGTATGTCCCCAAAAAACATGAAAATATGGACCTTGCAACATACAAGCTTCTCATAACTTATGTTGCAGCTTTCACTTTTATTACAGACCTAAACTACTCCCAGATTCTTACAGCATAACTCTGACTCATAACAAGTCTGCCATGGAATGTAAAATAGCTGTGCTGTTCTCACAACTACCTCATACAGTCATCTCATACTGGTAGACGTAGAATAGGGAATCCAGCATGGATCATAGAATCATAGAATCCCTACAGTCCAGAAGGAGGCTATTCGGCCCATTGAGTCTGCACCGACCACAATCCCACCCAGGCCCCACTCTTGCAACCCCACATATTTACCCTGCTAGTCCCCCTGACATTAGGATCAATTTAGCATGGCCAATCAACGTAAACCTCACATCTTTGGACTGTGGGAGGAAACCGGAGCACCCGGAGGAAACCCACGCAGACACGGGGAGAATGTGCAAATTCCGCACAGACAGTGACCTGAAGCTGGATTTGAACCCGGGTCCCTGGCGCCGTGAGGCAGCAGTGCTAACCACTGTGCCATCGTGCCGCCCACTGGATGATTCTACCACTTATCCGCAGTTAAATTGGATCACCTATTCTCACATTTATCCCCACCATGCTTCAGTCCTCTCCCACTTTTGCTCAGCAACTGCTGCCAATCGATTAAGATGCATTTTTTTGAGCCTTTCTGATATTTGGAAGAATATTTGACATACTATGCTGTAGCTTCCCTTTGAACTTGATTAATAAAGGGATCAGGGGTTATGGGGAAAAGGCAGGAAAATGGTGATGAGAGAAATATCAGCCATGATTGAATGGAGGAGCAGACTCGATGGGCTGAGTGGCCTAATTCTGCTCCAGATCTTCACCTGGAGCTGTGAGTAAATAGCCTCAAAAGGCTGAGCCCTGAGTGTCAGCAAGAGGTTCCCACTCTGGTGAAATTTGCATGAGCTTATATTAATATTGTGGACATTGTCCCCATTATCTGGTCATTTATTGGTTTTGGGTGTGTGCAGGATCTTGTTAAGCATGCTCCCTGTCCTATTTATCAATAATGATAACACTTAAGAAGTTGTCACTTGGTAGCGCTGAGTATTGCTGAATAAAGAGATGCTGTCGAAACGTTTTGCTTTGTATTCATCATGGAAAGATTTGCAAGATCCCACTTGCCAACCAAACAGCACCCTCTTCTCCATGCAGCACAAATTGTTGTTCTCTTTGAGATTAGTTATTCTTGTGAATCTGTCCTGATGAGTACAAGATGAAAAACTTCAACAGCATGTCTCTTTTCTCAGCAATATTTAAGAAGTAATTCATTGAATCAGTGAATCTATGATGCAGAAGAGGGTCATTCAGCCCATCAAGTCTGCACCAACTCTGTGACAGGGTTACTCACCCAGGCCCTATCCCCGCAACCCCACTGCTAATCCCCAAGTCTACACATCTTTGGACACTGAGGGGCAATTTAGCATGGCCAATCCATCTAATTTGCTTACCTTTGGAGTGTGGGAAAAAGCTGACACACCCGGAGGGAACACATACAGACACAGGGAGAACCTGCAGACTTTACGCAATCACCCGAGGCTGGAATTGGACCCGGGTCCCTGGCACTGTGAGGCAGCAGTGCTAACCACTGTGTCACTGTGCCGCCCACTGGATGATTCTACCACTTATCCGCAGTTAAATTGGATGACCTATTCTCACATTTATCCCCACCATGCTTCAGTCCTCTCCCATTTTTGCCTCGGCAAATGCTGCCAATCGATTAAGATGCATTTTTTTGAGCCTTTCTGATATTTGGAAGAATATCTGACATATTATGCTGTAGCTTCCCTTTGAACTTGATTAATAAAGGGATCAGGGGTTAGGGAACAAGGCAGGAAAATGGTGATGAGAGAAATATCAGCCATGATTGAATGGAGGAGCAGACTCGATGGGCTGAGTGGCCTAATTCTGCTCCTGATCTTCATCTGGAGCTGTGAGTAATTAGCCTCAAAAGGCTGAACCCTGAGTGTCAGCAAGAGGTTCCCATCCTGGTGAGATTTGCATGAGCTTGTATTAATATTGTGGACATTGTCCTCATTATCTGGTCATTTATTGGTTTTGGTGTACGTAGGGCCTTGTTAAGCATGCTTCCTGTTCTATTTATCAATAATCATAACATTTAAGAAGTTGTCACTTGATAGCGCTGAGTATTGCTGAATAAAGAGATGCTGGCGAAACTTTTTGCTTTGTATTCATCATGGAAAGATTTGCAAGAACTCACTTGCCAACCAATCAGCACCCTCTTCTCCATGCAGCACAAATTGTTGTTCTCTTTGAGATTAGTTATTCTTGTGAATCTGTCCTGATGAGTACAAGATGAAAAACTTCAACAGCATGTCTCTTTTCTCAGCAATATTAAAGAAGAAATACATTGAATCAGTGAATCTATGGTGCAGAAGGAGGTCATTCAGCCCATCAAGTCTGCACCAACTCTGTGACAGGGTTACTCACCCAGGCCCTATCCCCGCAACCCCACTGCTAATCCCCAAGTCTACACATCTTTGGACACTGAGGGGCAATTTAGCATGGCCAATCCATCTAATTTGCACACCTTTGGAGTGTGGGAAGGAGCTGGCGCACCCGGAGGGAGCACATACAGACGCAGGGAGAACCTGCAGACTCCACGCAATCACCCGAGGCTGGAATTGGACCCGGGTCCCTGGTGCTGTGAGGCAGCAGTGCTAACCGCCGTGCCACCATGCCTTGAGTGTGAAGTACCTCGGAGTATCAGGGTACAGAGGACGCTGCGTAAACAGAATCCCTTTTTGTTTTCTTTGGAATTGCCTGATTCAATTGTTTTAATTGAATCTCGCTCTGAAATGGGTGACAAGTCGACAAATTGCGAACAGTTCTGCACGTGATTATTCATCAGCTAATTTAATAATGGCAGTTCTATTTGCAAAGGGATCATCTGATATTTGATAGCTCACTCATACATCCTGCTTTCGAAAAATTATAATTGTTCCACTTCTTTCTCCAGTACCAAACTGGAGTCTTGATTCTCAGCACACAAAAGAGAGAGAAAATACAGACAAGAAGTCCTTTTAATTAAGAAATAAAATCACCTTTGTGTTGCTAAAATGACTCCCAAGCATTTTTAAAATCATCAGCAAGGAACAATAAACATTGCTATGTGCCACATACAAATTGCCACGATGTTACTCGCAATCCTGTCACTATTATGCTGCGCTGAATAGACACTGCAACAGAGTTCCTATTCTTCCAAAGAGATAAAGGAAGTACCGTCACCCTTGGCTCACTGCTTCACTGAGCCTGGTGCCAGGTTAAAATGAAAATACACGGAGATTTCTGCCGTTGCAAAATGTACATTCTGTTGACATGCAGATGGAGGTCGGTCGGAAGGCTAGCATTTATTGCAAGGGGGCTGGCGTGTAAAAGTAGAGAAGTGCTGTTGCAATTGTGTAGGGTGTCGCTGAGACCACATCTGGAGTGTTGTGTCCACTTTTTGGTCTCCTTATTTGAGGAAGGATGTGGCGGCATTGGAGGCCGTTCGGAGGAGGTTCACCAGATTGATTCCGGGGATTCTCCCTGTGTCTGCGTGGGTTTCCTCCGGGTGCTCCAGTATCCTCCCACAGTCCAAAGATGTGCGTGATAGGTGGATTGGCCATGCTAAATTGCCCCTTAGTGTCAGGGGGACTGGCTAGGGTAAGTGCATGGGGTCATGGGGATAGGGCCTGGGTGGGGTTGTGGTCGGTGCAGACTCAATGGGCCAAATGGCCTCCTTCTGCACTGTATGATTCTATGATTCTATGAAAGGGTTGACACAAGAGGAGAGATTAAACAGTTTGGGCTTATACGCGCTGTAGTTTAGAAGGATAAGATGGGATTGGATCGAGGTAGATAAAGTACTAAAAGGGATTGGTAGAGTAATTGTAGACTGAATGTTTCCCATTGTGGGGCAATCTGGAACAAGAGGTCACAGGTATAGGTTGAGAGGCGATAGAGTTAAAACTGAGATGAGGAGGAACTGCTTCTCGCAGAGGGTGGTGAATTTGTGGAACTCGCTGCCCCATAGCGTGGTGGAATCTGATAGATATATTTCTCATAAAAAGAAGGGTTAAAGGGATACGGGGAACAGGTGGGGAGATGGATTTAAGGGAAAGATCAGCCATGATCTGATTGAATGGCGGAGCAGGCTTGAAGGGCTGAATTGCCTACTTCTGCTCCTAATTCCAATGTTCCCATGTTCCTATGGCCTCGACGGGTGTGATTTGTTAAAGGTCTCTCTCCAGGTGTTCTTTTTCCTATGTTGCAGTTGGGTCTGTTTGCCTGATGGGATCCGTTTTAGCTGTGTGAAAATTGCTTTTTAATTCAGAGCTTACCGTTATATTTGTGCTTTCTTATTTTTCTGATGACGAGGATCACAAGCCCGAGAAGCATCACCGTCAAAATTCCAAAGATTAGTCCGAGTGTCAGGAAAAGTCTGGGCGGTTAGCGGATAAACAGTGAGAAACCATGTGAGTATAGGCAGGCATGCAATCAGCCACGCATGGGCCAAGGCATGTAAACATGTACAATAACGCAACAGTTTTCAATATCTGCCAGTTTGTTTCTATTTGATCATGGGATGTGGTTGGCTGAGGCATTTATTGCCCAGCCCCAATTGCCCTTGAGAAGGTGGGACAACTGTTGCTTCTTCACACCATCAAGTCTTGCCCTTGTTGTCTTTGTCTCCTATCATTTACATTCTAACTATGTTGCATTTCTTTCCAGTCCATCACGGATAACTTGGATCTCTCAGCCGAACCTCAGTAGGTGAACAGGGGAAAACTCTGGAGAGAAAGCGCACCCTTTCTTTAAAAAGATAAACCAATCCTCTTTCCAATTTCCTTACTTTTCTGAGCCTCTCGAACAATAGGGCAGGGCAGTCAGTTGTAAATGTTTTATACAACTGGGCAAACGCAAGAACAACGATTTGAATTTATATAGCACCTTTAATATTGTAAAATTATCTAAGGCTTTTCACAGACATATTATCAGACCAACTTTCCACTGAGTCACATGGTGAGACCTCAGGACAGGTAACCAACTGCTCAGGTAAGAGCAACTTAGAAGAGGAGAGTTTTAAAGAGATAGAAAGTGTTAGGGAAGAAATTACAGAATTTAGGTTCTAGGACGCCACTGATCGAGTGAAAGAAATTTGAATTCCTGGCACAATTTTGGTTGTGAATATTAATGTAACGGTAACGAAAGTAATTTTGGTGTTGACTATAATATGATCTTGCTTCTTACCATCATGGCGTGTGAAAATTCTAAGGATTAAGTGGTCATAAAATTAAGTTTAAAGTTTATTTATTAGTGTCCCAAGTAGCTTACATTAACACTGCAATGAAGTTACTGGGAAAATCCCCCAGTCGCCACACTCCGGTGCCTGTTCGGGTACACTGAGGGAGAATTTAGCACGGCCAATGCACCTAACCAGCACGTCTTTCGGACTGTGGGAGGAAGCCGGAGCACCCGGATGAAACCCACGCAGACACGGGGAGAACGTGAAAACTCCACACAGACAGTGACCCGAACTGGGAATCGAACCTGGGTCTCTGACGCTGTGAGGCAGCAGTGCTAACCATTGTGCCATCTTGTAAACGCAAAACTGAACCACCTCATGCAAATGGTTAGAATTTGGAAAATATTGCAATATAAACAACGCACAACATGCTTTTCTAACAGGAATAAACATTCCAAATCCCTCTAGGGATTTTTTCCACAGCATACCCATGCCCCTGTTGTCATCCAATTGATAGAGATTGACTACAATTATTGGCTATGATTTGGGCGGCACGGTGGCACAATGGCTAGCACTGCTGCTTCATAGCACCAGAGATCTGGGTTCGATTCTGGCCTTGGGTGACTGTCTGTGTGGAGTTTGCACATTCTCCCCCTGTCTGCATGGGTTTCCTCCAGGTGCTCCAGTTTTCTCCCACACTTTGAAGATGCGTGGGTTAAGTGGATTGGCCATGCTAAATTGCCCCTTAGAATCAGGAGAACTAACAGGTTTACGGGGATAAGGCCTGGGTGGGATTGTTGTCGGTGTGGGCTGAATGGCCTCTCTCTGCACTGAAGGGATTCTATGATTCTATTAATCAACAACTCTATTATCATTATATCGTGTGATGGCCAGGATGGTAGAAGGCAAGCTAGGTGGGTTTCAGTCATTCCTTTTTTTTCTAGCAATTCCTATGTTCTTAAGTTCAGCACCCCCATCACAGGCACAACATGAAAACTGAGTGTATATTATCATAGAATCCCAACAGTACAGAAGGAGGCCATTCGGACCATTGAATCTGTACCGACCACAATCCCATCCAGGCCCTATTCCCGTAACCCCACATATTTACCCTGCAAATCCCCCTGACACTAGGGTCAATTTAGCATGGCCAATCAGCCTAACCAGTATTGACTGCACCGTCTTTAACTAACTCTGATAAATAGCGAGCAAACCCCAAAACTGTCTTCCTTTTGCATTCATAAAACAATCAAGAGCTTATTACTTTGTCGCTTAGATAGAGTAGCAAAGACTCCCAGTCTGACTCGCACTTGGTCACCCCTCAGTCATGTGGAGGATAGTACTCGTTACAGAAATGTTGGATGACACTGAAATGCAGAGAAATGCACCTCAATCAACATGTGTCCCACAGAATGGTCTCGCCATTGCAAACTGTGATGAGGTGCTGCTGAGCAGAGTTATGGTAAAGATTACAAGTGGTTTTGGGCGAGAACATTCAATTATTTCAGTTCTAGAAATGTGGTTGGTGTGCAAAATACTGCACGAAAAGTGTGGTACGAAGGTTCCATTTCCCTAAAGCTGTTGGTTAAACATGCAGTAAATATAAATTAACATCTGCATTTTCCAAAAATTCAATTCTGCCATTTAATTTTTTTTTCTGGTTTCTCTTTCAATGCCCATCCTTGTTTTCAAATTTCCCCATGACCTCCTGCCTCAATGTCTCAGTATCTCCTCAAACCCTACAAAGGCGGCATGGTGGCACAGTGGTTAGCACTGCTGCCTCAAAGCACGAGGGTTCGATTCCCGCCTTGGGAGACTGTCTGCGGGCAGTTTGCACATTCTCCCCCGTGTCTGCGTGGGTTTCCTCCGGGTGCTCAGGTTTCCTCCCACAGTCCAAAGATATGCAGTTTAGGTGGATTTGCCATGCTAATTTGTCCTTTAATGTCCAAAGATGTGTACGTTAGGTGGATTGGCCATGCCAAATTGTCCCTTGGTGTCCAAAAATGAGTGAGTTAGGTGGATTGGCCATGCTAAATTGTCCCTCAATGTCCCAAGATGTGTAGGTTAGGTGGATTGGTCATGCTAAATTGTCCCTTAATGTCCCAAGATGTGTAGGTTAGGTGGATTGGCCATACTAAATTGTCCCTTAATGTCCCAAGATGTGTAGCTTAGGTGGATTGGCCATGCTAAATTGTCCCTTAATGTCCCAAGATGTGTAGCTTAGGTGGATTGGCCATACTAAATTGTCTCTTAGTATTCAAAGATGTGCGGGTTAGGTGGATTGGCCATGGTAAATGCACGGGGGTGCAGAGTTAGGGCAGGGGGTGGGCCTGGGTAAGATGCTTTTTCGGAGAGTCAGTGCAGACTTGATGGACCGAATGGCCTCCTTCTGCACTGTAGGGATTCTATGATTCTTTGAACCTTCCAAGATATCTGCATTTCTAAGAATCTGGCCTCTGAGCATCCCTCATTTTAATTGCTCCCCCACTGGTGGCCATGGGCTGCCTGTGCCCCAAGCTCCGGAATTCCCTCCATACAGCTCTCTGTCTCTCTACCTCCCTTTACACCTTTAAGATGCTTATTTTGGCCAAATATTTGCTTATATCAAAGCCAAATTGTGCTTGATAATGCTCCTGTGAAGACATTGTGTAAACCAACCGTACAGGACTGGGAGGTTGTATGAAAGAAAAATGTGTTTTAATTTATGAAACTGTTCTTGAATCCAACTCAAACTAATTGAAAGATGATCTCTTTTACTTGTATACTATCAACTATAAACACTCTCAAAATCCAGAACTGAACTGGACCAGTCACATGAATATTGTGGTTACAAGAGTAGGCTAGTGGTTGGGAATGCTGAGGTGAGTAACTGTCAGTCCAGCATCTACAAGGCACAAGTCCACAATATTTGAGGAACTTGATACATTCAGGGCAAGACAACCTGCTTGATTGGCACCCCATTCACCACCTTAAACGTTCACTCCCTCTACCACCCATGCAAGTGCCATCAGTGTGTACCACCTACAAGATGCCCTGCAGGAAATCACCAAGGCTCCTGCGACAGCAACTTCCAACCCTGTGACCTCTACCACCTAGAAGGACAAGAGCAGCAGATGCATGGGAAAACCACCATATGAAACCCCTCCTCCAAGCCACATGCCATCCTGACTTGGAAACATATTGCCATCCCTTCATTGTCACTGGGTCTAGAGCCTGGAACTCCCTCCCTAACAGCATTGTGGGTATACTTACACCAAACATACCGCAGTGATTCAAGAAGGTGGTTCATCACCATCCCCCCGCTGACCCCAACACCTTCACAAGGGTAGTTAGGAATGGGCAACAAATGCTGCGCTAGCCAGCAACATTCACATCCCTGGAAGGAATACATTTAAAATGATACTCAAAAGGTTTGTGTTTGAGTAATCTTAGTCCAGTCCACCCATTATTCAGCATTCGTTGACCATTCAGTTAAGTTAGGTCACCAATGGCTGCTGGGGGCAAATGGAATTGGTGAGATAGGAAGTTGTCCTCAGAGTCTAAGAAGATGAAATTCCTCAGCACAGTCACTTCATCAGGAAAATTATTCAACGTGAGAACCAGGGGGCGATTTTGCACTGGATGCAAATCCTGTCATGGCTGCTAACTCTTCCAAGAGGGCCATAATGGCTGGGAGATCTTCCCCACCCCCCGTCAGCAACGTAATCAGGCATGAAGACATGAAACTAATTCCCATCAATTTAAATACATTTAAATTAGCAGAAAAGTTTTTTGCCGTCCCCATATCATTGCTTCTGCTGGCTTGACATCACGCCGACAGGAATCATGATTGGTTTCCAAAAATGACCAGATTGGGGGCTCAGAGATGCGTTTAGCCCCCAGGTGGTGACAGGAGCAGCTGGGCACTGCCCCCTCCCCATCCCCTGGCACCCTGGCACCACCCTGATGTGGAACTATATTGCCATTCCTTCACTGGATCAAAGTCTTTACTCCCTCTCTAACAGCACTGTGGGTGTACCTACACCACATGGATTGCAGCAGTTCATGAGTACAGCTCACCATCACCTTCTCAAGGGCAATTAGCAATGGGCAATAAATGCTGGCCAAGCCAGTAATGCCCACATCTCATAAAAAAATCTTACAAATGCTGCGAGAACATTTCTGATTATTACACTTGCGCAGTCATATTTTTAAAAATGCTCAAAGTACGCCAGTTCAAATACATTGGCCATTTACCTTAGTCTTTCCTTGTCCTTTGCAAATGGCTTCGGAGCTATTCGAAATGAAGTATAAAAATATCATTTGATTATTTGCTATCCTCATGTTACAGATTCACCAGCAAGATACATTTGCAGTGATTACTCATTGAAATTCTGCATTAAGTAGAACGATCAAAGCACAACACATGGGGTGGGATTCTCCGCCCTCGTTCGCCCCAAAACCGGAGAATCCCATCCCAGGTCAATGGACATTTGCGTGGTCCGCCCCCCTGCCCACTACAATTCCTGTGGTGGGTGGGACGGGAGAATCCCCCCCCCCCAATGGTTTTACAATATTGTCCTAATTTTTAACATTTTAACATTGGACTGAGAAACCAGGATCTTGGACAATTGACAAAATATACAATTAAGTCTGCATTAAATTATATAAACCTGTTGTATAATATAAATATGTCATTAAATTCTTAAATATACACACACAAATAAACATGTATTTGTGCCCTACCTTGATTTACTTTAAGTTCTGTGGAACTTAGTAGATCCAGAATGTGGGGTCTCTCTATTCCACACCAGTACCAGCCCTTATCGTTTTGTGTTATTCGCTCCATATCAACTATAAGTTCTCCTTTTGCATTGTTAGCTTGAATTTTTATTCTGCCATCGTGGCTTTTCATCTCATGGTTTTGGGTTTGCACTAAAACAGTACAGCTCCTCCGGTAAAAGCCTCTGCACCAGTACTTCTGATAATCATGATAAGATGTGTCGAACCGGCATTTGAATTGGACTGTTCCTCCCACTGTCGCAACTTTTTCACTTGGCCCAGTTATTGAAGCGTAAGTAACTGTAAGTGTGAAAATACCATACATTTTAAAATACAATAATTTTACACTTCCGAGAAATGTAAGAAAATTAATGTTCCCTTCTCTCTAAGCATGCCACTCATTTTCATTTTCTGGAACCTTCTCTGGTGTTTTGTTGGTTTTCCACTCTTTCATCCTCTCTGAGTGGCTCCTTCATTGATCTTTCTGGAACTCTCTTGTTTATCTCATTGGCTTTTATTCACTGACTGCACTCTTCATAGAATCCCCACAGTACAGAAGGAGGCCATTCGGCCCATCGAGTCTGCACCGACTCTCCAACAGAGCATCTTACCCACGCCCGTCCCCACCCCTGTCCTCGTAACCCCACACATTCACCTTGGTCAATCCACCTCACCTGTACATCTTTGGATTGTGGGAGGAAACCGGAGCACCTGGAGGAAACCCACGCAGACACGGGGAGAAAGTGCAGACTCCACACAGTCACCCGAGGCCAGAATCGAGCTCGGGTCCCTGGCTCTGTGAGGCAGCAGTGCTAACAACTGTGCCACCCACTTGCTTCAGTGTTCCCCATTTTAGCTACTTGATTGTTAGCACTTTACTGAGTTTGTTTCTTCCACATTTTTAATAACAAAGATGCAACAAAAAGTAAGCACCAGTTTGACAAAGGGGATTTGGATCAGGCAGAAGATGCCAGGCAGGGATGGGGAAAGGCCTACTGTTACATTCCAAATTGCCGTGGATTTCAGAGGAACTGGGGGTGGAGTCCTGATTGGAATGTCTGGGGGTAGAATTTGCCCTACGATCCAAAGTCATCTTCTGGACCTGTGGAAGTTATAACAGGTCTAGAGTGGCAAACATGCCCAATATGTGTACATGAAAGATCATACATGGGTGAGACCGAAGGGGGATATATAAATTTAGAGAGAAGTGAGAGGCCAGGTGTTCGAACAGTGAACATATTTTTTTGAGATTTGGATAATGTTTAAATTTATAGTTTATTTATTAGTGCCACAAGTAATCTTACATTAACACTGCAATTAAGTTAGTGTGAAAATCCCCTAGTCGCCACACTCCGGCGCCTGTTCAGGTATACTGAGGGAGAATTTAGCATGGCCAATGCAACTAACCAGCATGTCTTTCAGACTTTCAGAGAGGAAACTGGAGTTCCCGGAGGAAACCCACGCAGACACGGGGAGAATGTGCAAACTCCGCACAGACAGTGACCCAAGCCTGGAATCGAACCCGGGTCCGTGGTGCTGTGAGGCAGCAGTGTTAACCACTGTGCCACCGTGCTGCCCCTAAGATACAGGAGCAGATAAGGTATGGAGAAAGTGATGAGAAGGTAGAGTTTGGTCCCGGAGTTAAAGGTGGAAGGTTCATGAGAGTTATTGTGTTATTGTGCAGGGGTATTGAGAGTACCGTCAGGTGTATCGATGCGAATGCTAAAATGAGGCACAGATCTGTGAGGACAACTGATTTCCTTCACATAGATCCCGATGTTTCTCCCATTTAATTTTGAAAAGCACAGCTGGGAGCAAAAAATCTAATACTCTCAAATTTGAGTGAGTTTGTCTGCCTTATGCTCCAAATCTTTTGCACCACTCTACTGTAACATTGGACTTTTGGTGTGAGGCATGCGGAATAATTGCAGCACTGAAGGACTTCATTCAGCCCATCATGACAATTCTGGCTCCCTGTGAGAACAACTCAGCTAGTCCTCCACCTCCACGCTGACCTCATAGTCCTGCAATTTTTTTCTAATCAGATAGTTACCCAATTTCCTTTTGGAAACTATGATTGAATCTGCCTCCACCAGCTGTCAACTGGTGCACCCCAGATCCCAACCACTCACTGCGTAAACATGGTTCATGCCATGTCATTCAGCCATTCATCAACGTTTGCACCAATGGGTACAATTTCTCCACTTGTGCTCTGTCGAGACCCCTCATGATTTTGAGCACCTCTTCTCAATCTCCTCTAAGCAGAACCTTCTCCAATTTATCCATGCGACTGAAGTCACTAATCCCTGGGAACATTCTTGTTAATGTTCTCTGCATTCTTTCCAGCATCTCCCTGTCCTTTCCAAAGTGTGGCTCCCGGAATTGGACTTGAATTGAGGCTGCACCAGTGTTTCCCAGAGGTTGACCATAACCTTCTTGCTGTGGTACATTATGCCTGGAATTAAAGAGATCAGGATCCTGTATGGCCTTTCAACCGCTTCCTCAATCAACATTGTCACATGATTTGTGCTCATTTACCCCCAGGTCCTATGCTCCTGTAAGACCATAAGACATAGGAACAGAATTAGGCCACTCGGCCCATCGCGTCTACTCCGCCATTCAATCATGGCTGACATTTTTCTCATCCCCATTCTCCTACCTTTTCCTCATAACTCCTGATCCCCTTATTAATAAAGAACCTATCTATCTCTGTCTTCAAGACACTCAATTACCTGGCCCCCACAGCCTTCTGCGGCAAAGAGTTCCACAGATTCACCACTCTGGCTGAAGAAATTCCTCCTCATCTCTGTTTTAAAGGATCGTCCCTTTCACCTGAGGTAGTGCCCTCTGGTTCTAATTTTTCCTCCTAGTGGAAACATCCTCTCCACGTCCACTCTATCCATGCCTCACAGTATCTGTAAGTTTCAATAAGATCCCCCCCTCAACCTTCTAAACTCCAACGAGTACAGACCCAGAGTCCTCAACCGTTCCTCATGCGACAAGCTCTTCATCCCAGGGATCATTCTTGTGAACCTCGTCTGGACCCTTTCCAAGGCCAACATATCCTTCCAATACAGGGCCCAAAACTGCTCACAATACTCCAAATGGGGTCTGACCAGAGCCTTATACAGCCTCAGAAGTACATCCCTATTCTTGAGTTCTAGCCTTCTCGACATGAATGCTAACATTGCATTTGCCTTCCTAACTGCTGACTGAACCTGCACGTTAACCTTAAGAGAATCTTGAACAAGGACTCCCAATTTCGTTTGTGATTTCTGATTTCCTAAACATTTCCCCATTTAGAACATAGACTATGGCTCCAATCCACCTTCCAAAGTGCATAACCTCACACTTTTCCACATTGTATTCCACCTGCCACTTCTTTGCCCACTCTCCTAACCAGTCCACGTCCTTCTGCAGCCCCCCTGCTTCCTCAATATGACCTGTCCCTTTACATATCTTTGTATCATCTGCAAACTTAGCAACAGTGCCTTCAGTTCCTGCGTTATCTTTCGAACTGTATTCTTTATTTTACGTTGTCTCTCTTTGTTCTTCTTCCCAAAACGAATCACTTCCCACTTTTCTGCCTTAAATTTCATTTGTCGCTTGCCTGCCCCTTTCACCACAACATCTCTGTCTTATTGATGTCTATCACTATCCTCCTCACAGTTTACAATGCTTCCAAGTTTTGTGTTCATCTGCAACTTTTGAAATTGTGCTTGTCGCAACTAAATCTGGGTCATTAATATAAAATCAAAAAATGTAGTGAGTTAATGTTGACCACTGGGAAACCCCACTATATACCTTCCTCCAATTCGTTAAATAACTTAGAAAATCATGGAAAAATCATGGAAGATCATGGAAAATCACGTTCCTTTAACTGTTCACCACTGCCCTGTTCCCCGTCACTCACTATCTATGCTGCCAGTGCGCATTGATCTGGCTAAGTTCTCCCTCAGTGTACCCAAACAGGCACCGGAGTGTGGCGACTAGGGGATTTTCACAGTAACTTCACTGCAGTGTTGACACTAATAAATAAACTTAAACTTAAACTTAATTAAAATTGCTGATAAGCCTGTTTACATTGCACTTTATCCAGCTGAGAGATGGGTGAGAAGGTACGTTGTAGCAGGACGTAAGACTTCAGACGAATAGGAGAAAAGGGCTGAAGCCATCTTGCTGTGAAGAAGGGACTGGAACTAATATAGTGGAAGCAGAGTTCGGTGGGAGGGAGGGAGCAGAGACAGATCCAGAATGATTGATCTGGCTCTGAGGGAAGAGACCCGAGGGTTGGGGTGGAAAGAGTGGGAAGAAACGAAACAGCAAAGAATTGGTGCATTTTTACAGTTTTTGTGGGGAAGTGCACCGAGAAGGCTTTGCTTGGTGTGGTCTAGAACATTGTGGTGGTGTTTTGCAGAACGGTTTGTTCCTTCTGAAGCATTCTCAGATTTCCTCTTATTGGGTTCAACAAACAAGAAGTGAGACTGTTTGTGTAGTCGATTATAACATTCACATCCGTGTTGGAGTCAGACGTTGATGTGCCAGACTGTAATAATGGCTGGTGAATGTACTGTCACAGGCTAACATGGCCTATGAGAAGGTACAATCTGAGGAGTTTGCAGGAGCACCAGAGAACGGTGTATTATCTGCACTTTCTAAGGCAGTCCCACTGGATTGAGGATGACTTGTTTCCACTTTGGTTCCATGGGTTTCTGATGGCTGATAAGTCCAGTGTGTGATCTGCAGACTCTGCCACATGTGGGACAGGTGCTGCTCCAACGGTTGGGTAGATGGGTTGTTTGGAGGTTTGTACACTACCTCTGACACCTTAACTTTACCTCTACACATTCCTGACAAAGCCTCTTGATGGGGTGACATGGTGGCACAGTGGTTAGCACTGCTGCTTCACAACGCCAGGGACCCGGGTTCAATTCCAGCCTTGGGTGACTGTGTGAAGCTTGTACATTCTCCCTATGTCTGTGTGGCCTTCTTCCCAAAGGTGTGCAGGTTAGGTGGATTGGCCATGCTAAATTGTGTCTCAGGGTGTGTAGGTTATGGGTATTAGTCGGGTAAATATGTACGGTTATGGGGATAGGGCAGAGGGTGGGCCTGGGTAAGGTGCTCTGTTGGAGAGTCAGCGTAGACGTGATGGGCCAAATGGTCTCTTTCTGCACTGCAGGGATTCTATGATTCGATGAGACATCCTGTGTTATCCTTACAATGCACATTGATGATGTCTCTGGGGTAGTTTCTGTTTGTTTTTTACTTTGTGGTGAGATAGTCCTTGGCTCTGGGATTTTCTGAACCCCCAATGCCGGGTTTGCGATGACAAAGATGGCATGTCGTTGGTCGCTGGCAGGGTCTTCCAGTGGTTAGCACTACTCACAGCGCCAGCGACCCGGGTTCGATTCCTGGCTTGGGTCACTGTCTGTGTGGAGTTACACGTTGTCTGTGTGAGTTTCCTCCGCGTGCTCCGGTTTCCTCCCACAGTCCGAAAGACGTGCTGGTTAGGTGCATTGGCCATGCTAAATCCCCCCCCCCCCGGAACAGGTGCCGGAGTGTGAAAAACTAGGGGATTTTCACAGTAACTTCATTGCAGTGTTAACGTAAGCCTACTTGTGACACTAATAAATAAACTTTATAAACAATGTTTTATGTCCTTCGTACAGTAGAATTGATCCCACTTACATTTAGATGTCAGTGGAAGAGCCAAGAATAATAGAGAAAGTATTGTGAAGACACAATGTATGTGTGTGCCATTCTCTTTAGGCCACAATTGCGACTCATATCTTCTGGTCCACGGGGCTTCCCAGCTGGTTTATGTGGTTGGGCAGGGAAATATGGCAGTGCAAACCATCCAATGCAGGGAGTGGTGGGGGTGGGGTGGGGGGTTCTTTGACGTAATTGTCAGAATTCAATTTCTGGCAGAGGTCTTGGAATACCACGCTGGAAAGGGACGGGAGGGTGTCGGGAGATGGGGGAACATCCCCCCCAGGCAGGTAGAAGGCTGGAATGGAGGCAAAATGGCGTCCTCTGTTTGTTGGTGGTGTTGAGTATATCCCAATGGTGCGAAATATAAACAACGAGGACTTTGCATCTGTCGTACAAATATTTCATTACTTAAAAAAACAGTCTTTAAAATAAATCAGTCAGAACTCTAGTTCAAAGCATGCAATGGTTTCACTGATGAGTTGTACGATTCTGCCTATTTAACTCATAAGGGGTTGAAATTCTCCTGTTAATCAACATGATTATCAGACTGCGTTGCTCAGTTTATATACATGGTGACATGTCTGTACGATCTCCAAAGACAGGGATTTCTCACCTGGTCAGATTTTGTCACCACATCGTCCGTTTGTTGGTGGTTAAAATCTCAACATTATTAATATCGGTTAAAAACTATAAATTTTAGAAACCTTTTTGACTGCTTATAGAGTAGAATCATAGAGTCCCTACAGTGCAGAAGGAGACCATTCAGCCCACCGAACCTGCACTGACCACAATCCCACCCAGGCCCTATTCCCGTAACCCCACATATTTACCCTGTTAATCCCCTGACGCTAGGGTTAATTTAGTATGGCCAATCAACCTAACCAGCACATCTTTTGACTGTGGGAGGAAACCGGAGCACCCAGAGGAAACCCATGCAGACGCGGGGAGAATGTGCAAACTCCTCACAGACAGTGACCCGAGGCCGGAATTGAATTGGGGACTATGGTGCTATGAGGTAGCAATGCTAACCACTGTGCCACCGTGCCACCCTTTAAGTTTAAAAACTTTGCCCTGCTCTGCTTTGGCATTTGTGGAAGTCACAGGGAATGTGGCATTCAACAGATTTCAAATCAAATGATTACAATATAATATCTTACTCCCAATTAATATTCTCATTCATTTTGCAAATACATTGAGATTAAGAAAATTACTGCGTTCTGACACTCATTGATACGACTCAACTGATTTACGAAGTAAAATTTTATGACTAATCAGAATGATGGACTGAACAAGTCGGTTCACTTAAAGAGGTTTGGTGAGCTCAAGGTATAAAGTCCCATTATTACAAATTCAGAAAAACAATCTTGCCTGATCATAAAATTCTCTCCGTCCAGGTCTGAACTCCTAGCCTCACACCAATCAAAACTAAAGGAAATTATTGTTCGATCAGGTGGTTAGAGTTTGTTAAACTGAGATTGAGCTGTATTATTTATTTTGTGAAATAGGAGAGGTATTTTTAAAAATCTTTTTCCCTAAAGACAATTAATGCTGATCTCGAAAAATAACATCGCTTTTCAAAGCAGAAGGATATTTCTCAACAGCTGACTTGATGTCACAAGGTTTTCATTTCGGGCTAGACTGACGCAACTATATATTTCTTTTGCTTTCAACAATCCAAAGGAGAACATAGAATCATAGAATTATACAGCGCAGAAGAGGCCTTTCGAGTCTGCACCGACACATTAGAAACACCTGAACCCCCAGCTAATCCCATCTGCCAGCACTTGGCCCATAGCCCTGAGTGTTATGATGTGCCAAGTGCTTATCCAGGTACTTTTTAAAGGATGTGAGGGCAACCCTCCCTCCCAGGCAGCGCATTCCAGACCGTCACCACCCTCTGGGTATAAAAGCTTTTCCTCACATTTCCCCCTAAACCTCTTGCCCCTCACCTTGAACCTATGTCCCCTCGTGACTGACCCTTCAACTAAGGGGAACAGGTGCTCCATATCCACTCTGTCCACGACCCTCACAATCCTGTACACCTTGATCAAGTCGCCCCTTCTCTGCTCCAATGAAAACAACCCAAGCCTATCCAATCTCTCTTCATAACTTAAATGTTCCATCCCAGGCAGCATCTCCTTTGCACCCCTTCCAGTGCAATCACATCCTTTCAAATACATTCTTACCTGATAGGAAAGCAATGGACAGGAGAAGGGTAGAACCCATTGTTTCAACGTTCTACAATTCCACTTTGCGGACACAGATCTTTACTTCAGTGACCCTGTTTCTGCACTGCAGCATCTAACCAGTCATTTCCTTCCCTTTAGCTCTTGTGAGATCACAATCATGGCAAAAGCTGAGAATAGAAAGGACAGTTTTCAGTTGTGACACCCTCAGACCTTACAGCATGTCTAGTTTGAATAAATAAGTACCACTGCATTCATGGTACAACACTCGGCCGCTATATAAAAGTCTAATTGTTCTCTTAGTGTTGTTTGAAGAATTGGATCAACTGTTTAATTGTTGGGAACAGAACGACTGCTGCAAGCAGTGTCAAAACTGTACAGCTTTTGCAATCTCTATTAAATCATTTAAATTCTGTACATAAGATGTGCTTTGTGATCCAGTTCATTTGCTTCTCGCCATTTTCCTGCTTGGGATAATTTGTCCAAATTCCGATCAGGCACAATTTCGATACCCTTGATTGGAGTTTTCAGAAAACAAAATCCACGCGCTGCGGCTCAGTTGCAGTGTCCTCACATCGGAGTCAGAGAGCTCTGGTTTTCACTCCAGGATCTGAGCACAGAAAGCGAGGCTGACACTCCAATGTGGCATTGTGGGACGTGCTTTTTTTTTTGGGATGTGTGCAACAAGAGGTCTCACGCTGCCCTCTGAGATGGATGTAAAATTATTACAAGGAAGAGGAAGGGAGTTATTCCTGGTGTCCTGAATACTATTGATCCCACAATCAACACAGATTATTGGTCATTAGGCTGAAGATAGAGGCATGGAGGTTTCATGAGATTGCGTCGGTTTATTAGCTCATCTTGTCCAAAGTCAGACAAATCAAGTCAGCAGATGGAGGACAGTCTGGGCAGTTTTTATTGGATCACTTTAAAACCACAGAAAGGGTGCCCGCATCTTAAGATATCCTCCCTCTCCTTATCAGGCTGTCACTCTCTCACTCAAAAACAGAAAATGCTGGAAAACCTCACACGGTCTAACAACATCTGTGGAGCTGTCAGACCTGCTGAGATTTTCCAGCATCTTCTGTTTTTGTTTCAGATTCCAGCATCCGCAGTATTTTGCCTTTAAGTCACTCTCTCACTGCCGGAGGGGCTCCTACTGGCCCTCCAGTGTAGGGAACCCACCCATCTGCCCTCCTTGATTGGTCAGTGAGAGCTGTCCCTGGCCACAAAGTGGCCTTCCAAGCAAAACATTGCATTGGGAGTCAAGTGCCGACATGGGATGGGGTTTGGACCTGGAAATGGTTCCAATGTCCAAATCCCAACAAATGCCTGACTCCATTGGGTCAGAAAATCTGGAAACCTTTCTTAATCCATGAAAAGTACAATGATTTTTAAAATTTTATCTATGTGATGTGGGCATCATTGGCAAGGCAACGCTTGTTGCCCATTCCTAACTGCCCTTGAACTCAGTAGCTTGCTGGACCTACTCAGAGGGCATTTAAGAGTCAACAACATTGCTGTGAATCTGGAGTCACATGGAGGTCTGACCAGATAAGGATGGCAGGTTTCCTTCCCTAATAGGCATTAGTGAACTAAATGCTTTTTTTTTTGACAATTGATAATAGTTTCATGGTTAGCATTACGGAGATCAGGGCTGGAATTTTCTGACCCCTGCTTGGTGGGTAGCCCTCAGGACTCAATGTTAAGTTCAACAACTTTAAACTGTGATCTTTCTCTTCCATCTTAACCTTTTTATAAATGTCCCTTACATTTTTTGTTCCTATGCAAATCCCCTCCCTCCCCCTCCCTCACTGGGCCATCTGTCACTTGTTCTTAGGTTTTGTAACATTGATGCTGCAATCTCTCCCAGCCCCATTAGTCACAGTTCCAGCTGTCCCACCACTTCTTATGCAGTATCATACCCAACACATTTGCATCCAGTTATTTATGGTGTTGGGTTATATATTCTCATGACGAGAGGATTTGTAAAAGGACAGAAAATGGAGTCCTGAAATCAATTGGGAATCATTTGCAACTTGGGTGTCTGTTACTGGATGATGCCACAAGGATCATAGAATCGTTACAGTGCAGAAGGAGGCCATTTGGCCCATTGAGTCTGCACTGACCACAATCCCACCCAGGTCATATTCCCATAACTCTACATACTTACTCTGCTAACTCCCCTGGGCCTAGGGTCAATTTAGCATAGCCAATCAACTTAACCCACACATCTTTGGACTGTGGGAGGAAACCGGAGCACCCGGAGGAAACCCACGCAGACACGAGGAGAATGTGCAAACTCCACACAGACAGTGACCTGAGGCCAGAACTGAACACAGGTCCTTGGCGCCGTGAGGCAGCAATGCTAACCACTGGTTTGATTTGATTTGAGTTGATTTATTATTGTCACATGGATTAGTATACAGTAAAAAGTATTGTTTCTTGCATGCTATGCAGACAAAGCATACTGTTCATAGAGAAGGAAATGAGAGGGTGCAGAATGTAGTGTTACAGTCATAGCTAGGGTGTAGAGAAAGATCAACTTAATGCGAGATAGGTCCATTCAAAAGTCTGACGGCAGCAGGGAAGAAGCTATTCTTGAGTCGGTTGGTACGTGACCTCAGACTTTTGTATCTTTTTCCTGATGGAAAAAGGTGGAAGAGAGAATGTCCGGGGTGCGTGGGGTTCTTAATTATGCTGGCTGCTTTGCCGAGGCAGCGGGAAGTGTAGACCGAGTCAATGGATGGGAGGCTGGTTAGCATGGTGGATTGGGTTACATTCACAATCTTTTGTAGTTTCTTGCAGTCTTGGGCTGAGCAGGAGCCATACCAAGCTGTGATACAACCAGAAAGAACGTTTTCTATGGTGCATCTGTAAAAGTTGGTGAGAGTCGTAGCTGACATGCCAAATTTACTTAGTCTTCTGAGAAAGTAGAGGCATTGGTGGGCTTTCTTAACTATAGTGTCAGCAAGGGGGAGCCAGGACAGGTTGTTGGTGATCTGGACACCTAAAAATATGAAGCTCTCAACCATTTCTACTCCATCCCTGTTGATGTAAACAGAGGCATGTTCTCCACTACACTTCCTGAGATGACAATCTCCTCGTTTTGCTGACATTGAGGAAGAGATTATTGTTGCCGTTCTTCTGCGAAGAAGAAATTTCCGCAATTCACCAGATTCTTTATCTCTTTCCTGTACTCTGTCTCGTCATTGTTTGGGATCCGACCCACTACGGTGGTGTCATCAGCAAACTCGAAAATCGAGTTGGAGGGAAATTTGGCCACACAGTCATAGGTGTATAAAGAATATAGTAGGGGGCTGAGAACACAGCCTTGTGGGGCACCGGTGTTGAGGATGATCGTGGAGGAGGTGTTGTTGCCTATCCTTACTGATTGTAGTCTGTGGGTTAGGAAGTTCAGGATCCAGTCACAGAGGGAGCAGCCAACGCCTAGGCCATGGCATTTGGAGATGAGTTTCGTAGGAATAATGGTGTTGGAGGCTGAGCTGTAGTCAATAAATAGGAGTCTGACATAGGTATCTTTGTTATCTAGGTGTTCCAGTGTTGAGTGCAGGGCCGAGGAAATGGCATCTGCTATGGACTTGTTGCAGCGATAGACGAACTGTAGTGGATACAGGCAATCTGGGAGGCTGGAATTGATTCGTGCCATGACTAACCTTTCGAAGTACTCCATAATTTTGGATGGTTTAGATAATGGAGTTGAGGCTAACCTATCCATGTTTGCCAATGATACAAAGCTCAGTGGGAAAGTTAGCAGTGAGGAGGATAAAAGTGTCTACAAAGAGATATTGACAGGCTAGGTGAGTGGGCAGGATGGTAGCAAATGGTGGATAATGTGGAGAAATGTGAAGTTATCCATTTTGGTAAACACAAGAACATAAGAAACAGGAGCAGGAGTAGGCCATCTAGCCCCTCAAGCCTGCCCCACCATTCAATAAGATCATGGCTGATCTGAAGTGGATCAGTTCCACTTACCCGCCTGATCCCCATAACCCCTAATTCCCTTACCGATCAGGAATCCATCTATCCGTGATTTAAACATATTCAACGAGGTAGCCTCCACCACTTCAGTGGGCAGAGAATTCCAGAGATTCACCACCCTCTGAGAGAAGAAGTTCCTCCTCAACTCTGTCCTAAACTGACCCCC
Source organism: Mustelus asterias (assembly GCF_964213995.1). NCBI lineage: Eukaryota > Metazoa > Chordata > Chondrichthyes > Carcharhiniformes > Triakidae > Mustelus > Mustelus asterias. The sequence continues at coordinate 12,649,949 of NC_135825.1, read as the reverse complement.
CTTTATTTTGAGGCTGTGCCCTCTAGTTCTAGCTTCCTTTCTAAGTGGAAAGAATCTCTCCACCTCTACCCTATCCAGCCCCTTCATTATCTTATACGTCTCTATAAGATCCCCCCTCAGCCTTCTAAATTCCAACGAGTACAAACCCAATCTGCTCAGTCTCTCCTCATAATCAACACCCCTCATCTCTGGTATCAACCTGGTGAACCTTCTCTGCACTCCCTCCAAGGCCAATATATCCTTCCGCAAATAAGGGGACCAATACTGCACACAGTATTCCAGCTGCGGCCTCACCAATGCCCTGTACAGATGCAGCAAGACATCTCTGCTTTTATATTCTATCCCCCTTGCGATATAGGCCAACATCCCATTTGCCTTCTTGATCACCTGTTGCACCTGCAGACTGGGTTTTTGCATCTCATGCACAAGGACCCCCAGGTCCCTTTGCACAGTAGCATGTTGTAATTTTTTTCCTTTTAGATAATAATCCAATTTGCTATTATTTCCTCCAAAGTGAATAACCTCACATTTGTTAACGTTATACTCCATCTGCCAGATCCTCGCCCACTCACTCAGCCTGTCCAAATCCCTCTGCAGACCTTCTACGCCCTCCACACGATTCACTTTTCCACTTATCTTTGTGTCGTCTGCAAACTTTGTTACCCTACACTCAGTCCCCTCCTCCAGATCGTCTATATAAATGGTAAATAGTTGAGGCCCCAGTACCGATCCCTGCGGCACACCACTAGTTACCATCCGTCAACCAGAAAAGCCCCCATTTATTCTGACTCTCTGCTTCCTGTCGGATAGCCAATCCCCAATCCACGCTAACACCCTACCCCCAACTCCGTGTGACCCAATCTTCTTCAGCAACCTTTTGTGAGGCACCTTATCAAACGCCTTTAGGAAATCCAAAAACACCGCAACCACCGGTTCCCCTCCGTCAACCGCACTAGTCACATCTTCGTAAAAATCCAACAAGTTCATCAAGCACGACTTTCCCCTCATGAATCCATGCTGCGTCTGCTTAATCGAACCATTCTTATCCAGATGGCCTGCTATTTCTTCTTTAATGATGGATTCCAGCATTTTCCCAACTACAGACGTTAAGCTAACCGGCCTGTAGTTACCCGCCTTTTGTCTATTTCCTTTTTTAAACAGCGGCGTAACATTAGCCGTTTTCCAATCCGCCGGCACTACCCCAGAATCCAACGAATTTTGATAAACAACCACTAACGCATCTGCTATTACCTCTGACATTTCTTTCAGAAAGAAGGATAGAGAAATGAATATTTTTTGACTGGCGACAAAGTATTAAATGTTGGTGTTCAGTGAGACTTGGGTGTCCTTGTACCTGAGATGCAGAAAATTAACCTGCTGCTTCAGCAGGCATGAGGAAAGTAAATAGGTTTTACTGGCGCTGTGAGGCAGCAGTGCTAACCACTGAGCCACTGTGGCACCCTTAAACAACTGGGGCAAAGGAAATATTGACCAAGGTCATGGACTTAAGGCAAAGCGGAGTGTTAATGGTGCCAATAAGGCATGAAGGTTGTTAATAGTGACAAAAGGTGAATGGGTTAATAGGAGTGACTGAACAGTCAGGGACAGGTGACCATGTGAGGAGTAGCGTTGTTGTTCATGATTTCGCTGTGCAACCTGGTAATCGTGTCACATGGCAAACTGAGATAATTTCTCCACCTGCGATGATTTTATTGAAGAAACAGGCAATAAGTTTTAAGTTTATTTATCTGTGCCACAAGACAGTTTGCATTAACACTGGAACGAAGTTGCTGTGAAAATCTCCTGGTCGCCACACTCCGGCACCTGTCCGGGTACACTGAGGGAGAATTTTGCATGGCTGTGGTGAACCATCGTTGGTTCCCACTGGATAGTATTGAGCCAGGGTCTGGCCAGTACTACAAGGATGTACATATGTTACTGTTGGCTTGTGCTACTTGTTGCTGTTGGGGTTAGGGTGGGGTTGTTACACCTTTGTAAGATAGTGTTGTGGTACATCCCAGCCGGGCTCCGCCTCCTGGGAGAGGTATAAAAGTCCCTGCTCTGGCCGGGACCCCTTCAGTCTGGGATAGTGTATATAATTACTGGCTGCTTCATTACAGTAAATAAAAGCCTTTCATTTACCGAGCATCTGGCCTCGTGTTTGAGAAGCACATCAATGGCCGATGCACCTAACCCACACGTCTTTCAAACTGTGGGAGGAAACCCATGCAGACATGGGGAGAATGTGCAGACTCTGCACAGATAGTGACCCAAGCCGGGAATCGAACCCGGGTCCCTGGCGCTGTGAGACAGCATTGCCACCAATAAAGAAATGGAAATAAGTTAAAATAAATTTTGCAACTGACCATTTCCACAAATCACTTAAAGCACTTATTTTTTTTACGAGCAGTAATGAGATATTAATTTATTGAGAAGCAATTAACTCTGCAATAGGAGGTGAATAAATATGAGGCAGAATAATGCGGTTGATTTTGAGGACAGTGTTACAATATCAACAGTTACAGAGCACAAAAAAATGGATCAGTTCACTCTCCTGAAGCAACTCCTAACTGTGCACATCCGGCAGAGCGTCTCATCCACTTGGAGTGTGCAGCGATAGTGTACACATCCTGCAAGCACACAATTTTTCTGATGATCACTTTAAATAATTGAGGAATTGTGCCTGAATTCCCAGTGAGGCTTTCCCAGTTGCAGAAGCTTGCTGGCAAAGCGCAAAATCAGAAAATGTTGTCAGACATACATTCTGCGAAATTCCACAGGGATTCATAGAATCACAGAATCCCTACAGTGCAGAAGGAGGCCATTCAGTCCATCGAATCTGCACCGACCACAATCCCACCCAGACCCTGTTCCCGTAACCCCTCATATTCACCCTGCTAATCCCCCTGACACTAGGGTTAATTTATCACGGCCAATCCACCTAACCTGCACATCTTTCATCTGTGGGAGGAAACCGGAGCACCCGGAGGAAACCCACACAGAAACGGGGAGAACGTGCAAACTCCACACAGACAGTGACCTGAGGCCAGAATTGAACCCGGGTCCCTGGCTCTGTGAGGCAGCATTGCTAACCACTGTGCCACCTGTGCCATTCACCTCAGTGTCCACCGTAACCTTGATGGAATACTGGGGCAAATGCTGCAAAGTTAGCGCTGGAGATCAGGACAGTTTCCATCCGTAATATACATTGAAAGCACCAACATATCGAATGGTTAGAAGGCAATTTGATTGTTAGCACCACGGGCTGATGAATCACTGCTTTGACAAATTTATTTGCTGTTCATCTACAAACATCCATTGTGTAATAGTTTTAACTTATCAGTCTAGAAACCTAGATGTGAAACCTAACACTTTAAATCAGTAATGGGAACAGAAATGTGGGACTGCGGTCCAGCTACTGTAGCAATGACTCATCACTCACACACGAGTTTCCGCCATTAAAACGCAGCAATGAGGAGCCTGCCATAAAAGTTGTGTAGATTCAAATGTTTTTTTTCCACATTCTCGATTCCTGCCATGGTTGGAATTGTTCAGCCCTCCTCTCTCGCTGTGGAGGCGGTGGCGTAGTGGTACCGTCATCTGATTAGTAATCCAGGGAACCCAGGCAAGATCTGTGGAACCCAGGTTCAAATCCCAGTCCAGCAGATGGTGATATTTGAATTCAATAATCATCTGGAATTTAAAAACGGCTATCAATGGCCCCCGAAACTATAGTCGTAAAAACGTATCTGGTTCACTGATGTCCTTCAGGGAAGGAATCGGCTGTCCTTACCTGGTCTGGCCTATGTGGAGTAATGCGGTTGACTCTCAAATGCCCTCTAAGCGATGCCCACATCCCATAAATGAATTTAAAAAACTGTTAAAGCTTGTTTATTTATCAGTCACAACTAGACTTCCATTCTCACTGCAAAGAAGTTACTGTGAAAATCCCCTAGTCGCCACACTCCGGTGCCTGTTCGGGTACACTGAAGGAGAATTTAGCATGACCAATCCACTTTTCCTGCACGTCTTTGGACTGTGGGAGGAAACCGGAGCACCCGGAGGAAACCCACGCGGACACGGGGAGAATGTGCAAACTCCACACTGACAGTGACCCAAGCTGGGAATCGAACCCAGGTCCTTGGCACTGTGAGGCAGCAGTGCTAACCACTGTGTCACCGTGCCACCATTAGTAGTGTCAGCTTGTACCTATTTGCAATATTTACCCGACATTGTGACCCTCAAAGAGAATGAATGGGTTTGAAAGAACATAGCAGGGTTATTTCACAGTATTCCTCAGGCAGTCCACACCACACATGTGATGAATAATGGCAAGATGAAGATAGCTTTACTGTTTGGTTGACTGAAATTCTCCATTGTGGGTGCTGATGTCATGGTCATGTAACAGATTCCATTATCCTGGAAATGAAAAACAAAGGATGTTTCAAATATCACAACACAGTCCATAAACTTTAGGATCAGAGTAAATCTGTGCTTTTTGATGCGCATCAATTGGACACGAGGCTCAAAGCTTCGGTAAAAGAAGGTTTTTATTAACTAACAATGGAACTATCAGAACTTTAACACACTATCCCAGACTGAAGGGATCCCGTCCGAGCAGGGGGTCTTATACCTCTCCCAGGAGGCGGAGCCCGACTGGGATGTGCCACAACAGTAACAACCACAGGTGTATCAATCCCACCCTAGCCCAACAACAACATTAGTACAATCCCACAGTAACCTATATACATTCCTATAGTGCTGGCCAGCCCTGGCCCAGTACTATCCAGTGGGAACCAACGATGGTTCACCACACTTTTGTTATAACACAGTTGATTAAAAGGAAGATTGAATTTGTAGTTTAAAATTCATTTATTAGTGTCACAAGTAGGCTTACATTAACACTGCAATGAAGTTACTGTGGAAATCCCCTAGTCACCACACTCCAGGTGGGTGTTTGGGTACACTGAATGAGAATTTAGCACCTAACCAGCACCTCTTTCGGATGTGGGAGGAAACAGGAGCACCCAGAGGAAACCCACACAGACACTGGGAGAATGTGCAGACTCTACGTGATCCAAGCTGGGAATTGAACCTGGATCCCTGGCACTGTGAGGCGGCAGTGTTAACCACTGTGCCACCTTGCTGCCCAATTAAGGAAATGTGTTAAGAGAAAGAAAGAATCAGTTTTAAATGTAACACAATTCACAAATTGTAAGTTCTTTTTTTTTCTGTGCTTATCAAAGATAGAAACCAACTTGCTCGCCCATGAGAACCTTTCCTTCCTTCTCTGTGTATCATATTAAGCAACCCTATCGTGGCAGTACTCCACTGAAACTGGGTCAAAGTGCAGAGTTAATACAGCAGAACTCAGCTGTGTGTCAGGAAGTTTCGGAAACCTCTTTGTCAGTAGATTCTCAAAGCAGCCATGATACTATCATCTGACTTCCAGATTTGCCAACAATTAGCCCGAGATGGGCGTGGCGATGAGCTGAATCTGACCTTTTCAGCTCAACTATTTAGCAGGATCCTCAGAGGGTGTGACATGAAGCCATTGTACAGGGGCTGAAACAGAATCAGAAGCTGGAGCTACGGGCCCACAATGTTGCAAGGCAATGTCAAACTTTGCTGTTGCTTCCCTGCTTTATGTTGTAAGGGACCCACCCACAGTGAGTTTCTGTTACTTGCTGATGGGAGGAAGAAGACTGGTGTAGAGGTGTGGTTAAAAGTCACTGAGGAGGTGAACAGGCCCAGGACCCTCCTTCTGCTGGGAGTGGCTTAATGGTCAAGGCAGGTCAGGAAGGTGAGTGACACGGCACATTCAAATATACCCTGATCTACACCTTACCCCAACCCTTCTTACTCTCTGCCTTTCCAAGTCTATCAACACCAGGTTAAAGTCCAACAGGTTTATTTGGTAGCAAATACCATAAGCTTTCGGAGCACAGCTCCTTCGTCAGATGGAGTGGATATCTGTTGCAAACAGATATCCACTCCATCTGACGAAGGAGCTGTGCTCCGAAAGCTTATGGTATTTGCTACCAAATAAACCTGTTGGACTTTAACCTGGTGTTGTGAGACTTCTTACTTTCCAAGCCTACCCACCCCTCTCTGTCTACGCACCTCCCCACCTTCCCATCTGACCATTCATCACTGAATCTCACCCCCATCATAATACAACGTCACACCCATCCCTCGCCGTGATCCTCCACAAATGGCTTTGCGACCTCGCTACGTATTCTATTTTTCACACTCAGAGATCACTTCGCCTCCTCCTTTCAGGAGAAGATATCACAGAATCCCAGGGAGAGGCAGAAAACTGGAGGTGACTCTCCGACAATCTGCGTACTGACAGCTTCTGACGAGGAGTCACTGGCGATAAGCTGAGTGTCAATGTGTCAGACCATCTGGAGACTTAGAGGTCTTCAGATACCCAGTGACAGAATTAACAATCACAGTCATACTCCATACAAAACTTACTTAAGTTAACTTGGTCTCAGTGGCCACTCAAATATGATAACGTACACATTGATGATTTAACACTTTATTTGACAGCTCTAATTCATGTCTTCCATCTCCCAGAAAACTTTCAAGCATCCCATAGGATGTGGCGCAGAAAGAGGATGAAGACTCCTCAGAGGAGACCACACATTCTGGAGATGACCAGTACCCACTAGAACAGTGAAAACACACTCTCAGGACAGACCCGTATGTTAAAGGCTTTCACGTAGACAAGGAAGTGGGTGTGAGATCTTAGTACTTAAAGGATTGCTAGCCCGTCACTCGTTCAGCCCCCTCAAAGTCCCCTTGCTTGGTTTCCTCAGTATATTTTGCAAAACTCAGGAAACATCTGTGATGCACTATCAATCGAGCCGAGACTAGTTGAGAGCAAGACAAATAGGCTTTTATTGGCAAGAACTTGGAGCCATCCCTGTCGGTGATCTGGTCTGAACTGAGAGCCAGGGGGGTGGAGCCACCGCCTTTATACCCAGACCAGGGGGAGGAGACTTGGGCGGAACCGACAGGGATGTGCCACATATACAGGCACTGAGAAATACTAACCACAGTGGTTAACCACCACAGATAACAGATAACAGTGGTTTACCACAATCTGCACGCATAGTCAAATTCAGAGACCCCAGCTAAAGCAGCTGATAATGAAGTCCTTCAGTACTTTATTTCTAATCAGAAAAGCCAATTCAAATTAAGTCAAATCATGGTCCCCCCACATGTGGGACAAACAAGACTTTGCATCCCATCTTGGGCCCAATCAAATAGGATCCAAGCTGACAGGATGAGTCATTGCACCACTTCCCGGGCTTGATCCCAGAGTGGCACGGTGGCACAGTGGTTAGCACTGCTGCCTCACAGTGCCAGGGACCCGGGTTCAATTCTGGCCTTGGGTGACTGCATGAAGTTTGCATGTTCTCCCGATATCTGTGTGGGTTTCCTCCATGTGCTCTGTTTTCCTCCCACAGAAATCCCTCTATTACTTGCATATTCATGTGCTTATCTAAAAGTTCCTTTAAACACCCCTATCGTATCTGCCTCCACCACCAATCCAGGCAGCGCATTCCGGACACCTACCACTCTGTGTCAACCCTATCTGTGCCTCTCATAATTTTATAGTTTGGTCGGACCCCGTCAAGTGGGACGGGCTGTAAAACACTGGCCATTTTGTTCTTATCCTGCTATCCTTTCTGAAGTATTTATAATGAGCAGATTATAAACAACCTTTCTAAATAGCTTGTGCCTAAATGCACAGAACAACTTACCGGTTTTACATTTTCAGTTTGGCTAAAATGGCCCAAAGGAGGAGAATGGCGAGGAAGATCCAACGTAAAACACTCCATATGAAATAGTACAGGTAATTCTTCTGCCTATGAAGATAGGAGGCAAAATGGTTTCATCAAAATTGATTCCTGAATCTATGGAGTTAACTTCAACATGTGAATCATTTGGTTACGCTCAAGTTAAAGTTATCAGAGTCACAAGTAGGCTTACATTAACACTGCAATGAAGTTACTGTGAAAATCCCCTAGTCGCCACACTTTGGCGCCTGTTCGGGTACACTGAGGGAGAATTTAGCATGGCCGATGCATCTATCCAGCACGTCTTTTGGACTGTGGGAGGAAACCCATGCAGGCAAAGGCAGATTCCACACAGACAGTGACCCAAGACAGGAATCGAACCCGAGTCCCTGGCGCTGTGAGGCAGCAGTGCTAACCACTGTGCCACCGTGCCTCTGGTGGAATATTGTGGTCTTTGCTGCTTCTATGCTTCTGGTCCATCTGGCAAATTGCTGAACTGCACTCACTTTGACCTGTGATAGTTTATCCATTATCTGAGTGCATAGGAAGTATCGAGTTGGAATGTGCTTCACGTTCAGGGACTAGCCTGTGCCTAGGGGGCGATGAAGTGGCAAATACCCAGTTCCCTTTTCTCACTAGATATGGTAATGTGATGACAGAAAAACATCAGCTTCTGACAATCTCCTTCTGCAAAGATGTTGATGCAAAAACAGAAGCTGTGGAAACAGGTCAGTCAGCAGTGATGGAAAGAGCAACTGAGTGCAACGTCTCAGATGCAAACTCTGCATCAGAACTGAAAGGTTATCTTGGCCGGGATTTTCTGGCCTTATCAAGCTGAACCCACTGCCGCAGGGGACTTGGTAGCTCAGCCAAAAATCCACTGTCTTTCAGCTGGACCAGACAATCTCAATGATCTGGCTGGAAAATCCTGTCCCTTCTCTCCACAGATGTTGACGGAGCTATTTCACTCAGCAGACAGATCAATAAGAGGGGTTCAATGCAACAGGACATGCCAGGAGAAACACCAGACATACCTAAAAATGAACTGCCGACCTGGTGAAGCTACCAAACAGGACTACTCGCGTTCCAAACAACATAAGCAGCCAGCAATAGACAAAGCTAAGCAATTCCACAACCAATGGATCAGATCTGAGCTCTGCAGCCCTGCCACATCCAGCCGTGAATGGTGGTGGACAATTAAACAACGCACTGGAGGACTCTCATATCCTCAACCTCAATATTGGGAGCACCAAAAGGATAAGGCTGAAACATCTGTCATAATCTTCAGCCAGAAGTACTGAGTGGAAGATCCATCTCAGCCTGCTCTGGAGGTCTCCAGCATCTCAGATGTCAGTCTTCAACCAATTCGATTCACTCCACATGGTATCAAGAAACGGCTGAGGGCACTGAATACTGCAAAGGAAATGGGTCCTGACAATATTTCAGCAGTAGTACTGAAGGCTCCAAGATTCTCTCCAACTCTCACCAACTTCTACAGATGCATCATAGAAAGCATTCTTTCTGGTTGTATCACAGCTTGGTATGACTCCAGCTCTGCCCAAGACCGCAAGACAAGGGTCGTGAATGTAGCCCAATCCATCACGCAAACCAGCCTTCCACCCACTGACACTATCTACACTTGCCGCTGCCTCGGAAAAGCAGCCAGCATAATTAAGTACCCCGGACATTCTCTCTTCCACCTTCTTCCATCAGGAAAAAGATACAAAAGTCTGAGGTCACGTACCAACCGACTCAAGAACAGCTTCTTCCCTGCTGCCATCAAACTTTTGAATGGACCTACCTCGCATGAAGTTGATCTTTCTCTACACCTTAGCGATGACTAACACTACATTCTGCACTCTCTCCTTTCCTTCTCTATGAACGATATACCTTGTCTGTATCGCGTGCAAGAAACAATACTTTTCACTGTATACTAATACATGTGATCAAGAAGGCAAATGGGATGTTGGCCTATATCGCAAGGGGGATAGAATATAAAAGCAGAGATGTCTTGCTGCATCTGTACAGGGCATTGGTGAGGCCATAGCTGGAATACTGTGTGCAGTATTGGTCCCCTTATTTGCGGAAGGATATATTGGCCTTGGAGGGAGTGCAGAGAAGGTTCACCAGGTTGATACCGGAGATGAGGGATGTTGATTATGAGGAGAGACTGAGCAGATTGGGTTTGTACTCGTTGGAATTTAGAAGGCTGAGGGGGGATCTTATAGAGACGTATAAGATAAGGAAGGGGCTGGATAGGGTAGAGGTGGAGAGATTCTTTCCACTTAGAAAGGAAGCTAGAACTAGAGGGCACAGCCTCAAAATAAAGGGGGGTCAGTTTAGGACAGAGTTGAGGAGGAACTTCTTCTCTCAGAGGGTGGTGAATCTCTGGAATTCTCTGCCCACTGAAGTGGTGGAGGCTACCTCGTTGAATATGTTTAAATCACGGACAGATGGATTCCTGATCGGTAAGGGAATTAGGGGTTATGGGGATCAGGCGGGTAAGTGGAACTGATCCACTTCAGATCAGCCATGATCTTATTGAATGGCGGGGCAGGCTCGAGGGGCTAGATGGCCTACTCCTGCTCCTATTTCTTATGTTCTTATGTTCTTATGTGACAATAATAAATCAAATCAAATCAAAATTGCCTTGCCAAGATGTTCCAGTGCAGCTACAACACTGACATCTACCCAGTCATGTGGAAAATTGCCCAGGTATCTCCTGTACACAAAAAGCAGGACAAATCCAACCTGATCAATCAGCCTACCTTTGATCATCGGTAAAGCGAAGGAAGGAATCACAATTCAATTAATAAATTCTGGAATTGAAAGCTGGTCTTAGCAATGGTGACCATGAAACAATCATTGATGGTTGCAAAAAAAACCATTTGGTTCACTATTATCGTTTAGGGAAGGAAATCTGCCATCCTTACCCAGTCTGGCCTACATGTGACTCCAGATCCACAGCAATGTGGTTGACCGCTAACTGCCCTCTGAACTGACCTGGTCCAAGGGTAATTAGGGATGGACAACAAATGCTGGGCTTGCCAGGGATGACCACATCCCATAAAAGAATGAACAAAACAATAAGTGTCCTGGAAATTCTTCCAAATGCAATGGGTTGTGGATTTTGGTGGTTAAAGAATGACAAAAATATATCCATGGTGTAACAGGGCACTCACTTCTGGGTCTGGGTTGGATTTGAACTATTTGGCATTAGAATGCAAGAGGCAGCCAACTGATAGTGCCATCTCTCCTGACTTTTATTTTCATTGACTTTAGCAGGAGATGTAGAACTAGCTGCCAGTTCAATGTTGCACATATTACATTATTGCAGAGTCACAAATATCTGCTTACAGTTGTGGCATGAGTGTCCAAAATGCATTTGTCTTCATCATATTGAAATCCTACTCTCAAGGCAGCCTGCACCTTGCCAGAAAAACAATTTAATACCTCTCTGTAATAAGACATCAGAGGCAGAAGTCCCTTCACTAAAATCCCTTTATTTACAAGTCTGACAACGGCATACAGAGTGCTTTCAGTCAGCAGTCTACCCTAGGACCCCCTGAGGAACTGACACGCCTGGTTAAATACAAGGCAAGAGGCTCCCTGGTCGGCCCATCAATTTGGCCCTTAATCAGGGACATCTTTTTGCTTCCAACCAAATAAACAAAATCAAATTCACTTAGGGGCCCTTAATCAGGGAGCTCGTATTCCAATAGGCCAACCTCAATGGCCTGATTGAAGCCATTGCATTCTCATAACACAGTCAATGGGACATTACACAATTTTTGCACAGAAAAATGGAACAGAAGGAGGCCATTCAGCCCGGCATGTCTGTGCCTGCCCCGAAAATGAGTGTTCTCAGCCTAATGCCACATTCCAACTCTTGGTCCATAGCCCTGTAAGCTAGGCCATTTCAAATCCATTTCCAGCTATATTTTTAAGATGCAATGAGAATTTCTGCCTCGACCATCCTCCCAAGAGGTCAATTCACCCCCACAATCATTCCTCACCTCCCCTTGAATAATTCTACCAATTACTTTGAATCTATGCCCTCTTATTTTTTGGCCTCTCTGCTAAAGGAAATAAATCCTTTTCATCCGTCTGTCTGGCTCCTCATAACTTTATACGTCTCAGTTATATCTTCCCTTTGCCTCCTTTGTTCCCAGGGAAACAGTGCCGGCCTACCCAATCTTTCTTCATGACTGCACATTCTTCAGTCCTGGCCCACATCCTCATCAATCTCCTCGGTGTTCCTTCTTTAGTGCAGTCACAATTGCGTAGAGACAGAATAATTGTTCAGATTGGGCCTTTTTAAACAGACATGACATTTACCTTTGAATTTCCTTGTCAGATGGAGAGATTGCAAGAAGTACTTTGGGACCTGTTAAAAATTATATAACCTCATTGTTGTTAGATTGCACTGCCAAGTTGCGTTACACATCTGATTAAACCATCATAGATAAATTTGCAATTTCATAGAATGATAGAATCCCTACAGTGCAGAAGAAGGCCATTTGGCCCATCGAGTCTGCACCGACCACAATCCCACCCAGGCCCTCTTCCTGTAATCCCACATATTTATCCTGTCCATTCCCCTGACACTAAGGGTCAATTTAGCATGGCCAATCCACCTAACCCGCACATCTTTGGACTGTGGGAGGAAACTGGAGCACCCGGAGGAAACCCACGCAGACACAGGGAGAACATGCAAACTCCACACAGACAGTGACCCGAGGCCGGAATTGAACCCAGGTCTCTGGTGCTGTGAGGCAGCAGTGCTAACCACTGTGCCACCATGCCTCCCTAAATTTGTGATTTAAAAACGTGAAAAATTACATGGGTATATTAGTACTAAAATTATACATCTTTGGGTTGAATTTAATGCTCGCTTGCCAGAGGGTGTGATGGTTGGGGTGGGGGGAATGGTATCTTCAATGCAGTGGGGGGTGTACATGCCGCCTCCATGTCTGTTATGTTATAATGATCCAGGCACTGATCGTTCAGAAGGGATTGTATAAATACATTGTGGGTTCATTTATTGAGACGAGGCAAGTGAGAATATTTGGACAAAGGTAGAAAACCTGAAGACATCAGACATGTGTTCTGTGCTCTGCTCAGAGGGAAAAGTGAAACTAAGACCATAGTTGCCTGGCCCCGCCCACTGGTGGGATCTTCTGCTTCCTGCAAAGTCAATGGGTGTTTAGCTGGCTCACCACATCTGTCATGGAATCCATTGTGACAAGTCAGGAAAGACTAGATTCCATGACACACTTCCCTTCTAGTGATGTCATGCTGCTGCCCAATAAAGGCATATTACAACACTGCCCATCCCTGTCCCCAGTGCAATTTTACCAATGGTAGGGTAGTGTTAGTGCCTTTGGGTCAACTGTGGCCCTTTGGTGGGCAATTGGTGTCCACTTAAGATCTTACCCTGGAGGGATTTACCAGGATGCAGAAAAGATTTACTAGGATGCTACCGGGACTTGATGGATTGAGTTATAAGGAGAGGCTGGATAGACTGGGACTTTTTTCTCTGGAGCGTAGGAGGCTGAGGGGTGATCTTATAGAGGTCTATAAAATAATGAGGGGCACAGATCAGCCAGATAGTCAATATCTTTTCCCAAAGGTAGGGGAGTCTAAAACTAGAGGAGATAGGTTTAAGGGGAGAGGGGAGAGATACAAAAGTGTCCAGAGGGGCAATTCTTTCACACAGAGGATGGTGAGTGACTGGAACAAGCTGCCAGAGGTAGTAGTAGAGGCGGGTACAATTTTGTCTTTTAAAAAGCATTTAGACAGTCACATGGGTACGATGGGTTTAGAGGGATATGGGCCAAATGCGGGCAATTGGGATTAGCTTAGGGGTTTTAAAAAAGAAAGTGCGGCATGGACAATTTGGGCCGAAGGGCCTGTTTCCATGCTGTAAACCTCTATGACTCTACGACTCTATGACTAGGATTGAACCAGTGGCAGGGAAAAGACCTAAGGCCAGGCGGCCAACAGGTTTTCCTGTATGAGCTGGTGGAGGGCAGGGGCCCTCCCTCATTAACTTGCCCTCCTGGGCCCATCATAGGGTCCCCAAGGTTTTTCTCCACCCCCCCTCCCCCCCGCCCATCACCCCCTCCAGCCCTCCTTCCCTCCCATGGACTCTCAAACACCATCCGTCCACCCTCACACCCCTCCAACCCCCTTGCGCCTCTGCGGGTGCCTGCAAGATCCCCAAACTCTCACCGGTTCCAACCTCCTCCTGAAGTACAAGTGGGCAGCAGCTCCCCAAGGGAGGGGTGGAATTCTCATCCTTTAGTCTATTAATAGCCAGTCAGCCATCTTCTGCTGGGTAGGTGGGCTCCCCTCCCCAACCCCAGTATTTTAGTCAGCGAGGGGCAACCGTGACACGTGGTCAGATAGCCCAATTTGTTATTTTGCATCATTCTGCTGGTTTACCCTTAACAGAATTCTAACTTCCCACTGAAAACCACTTTGGAAATGTTGAAAAACATATCCTAAATTGTACTGAAAGCAATATAAAACTATACAGCTTACAGATGCACACAATTAATAAAACCATTCAGATCCTACCTTCATTGATTTTAAGTTCCACAGGACTTTGGAGGTCCCATAACAATCTTTCAATTCCACACCAGTATAAGCCCTCATCGCTCTGTGTTAACTGTTCCATTGTGACTGTAAATTCTCCTGCTTCATCATCAGCGACAATGGTGATTCTCCCATCAGTACTTGTCTTCTTTGGGCCGTGGGTTTGCACCACAATAGCACAGTCTTCCTGATCATCACCTTTGCACCAGTACTTTTGATAATTGCTGTAATATTTGTCGTATCGACACTTGATATGGACTGATTGTCCCACCGTTCCATTTACAGCATCCGGTCCATTTGATGCAGCCCAAACAACTGTACAATGTGAAAGCATAACAAGTACAAGAAAACATAAATCAACCTAACAGTTTAATAGGGTAAAGAGTACTTTAAAAAATGTGCATTAAGACTCGTAAACATACTATCCCATTTTGATCATTCTAATGATGCGGCCTGAGGGACTTCTGGATTTTTCGTCCTCAGAAATTAATATTAGTCTGAAATAAAGACAGTTCATACCACAGCACGGTGGCACAGTGGTTAGCACTGCTGCCTCACAAAGCCAGGGACCTGGGTTCGATTCCTGGCTTGGGTCGCTGTCTGTGTGGAGTTCTCCCCCCTGTCTTGATGCTCTGCTTTCCTCCCACAGTCCGAAAGACGTGCTGGTTGGATGCATTGGCCGTGCTAAATTCTCCCTCGGTGTACCCGAACAGGCGCCGGAGTGCGGCGACTTGGGGATTTTCACAGTAACTTCATTGCAGTGTAAACGTCAGCCTACTTGCGACACTAATAAAATAAGTTTAAATTTTAAAAACTTCATTGTATCTGTGCCTCACTCTCATTGTTCAGATTCCCAATGAGCTGAGTCCAGCCAACTCTAGTCTAAGGTATTGCTTCTTGCAGTTCCTATGGCTCACGGTTTGCCTCATGGAATCTGTAATTGGAGATCTTTCTCTCTGGATCCCTGCACACAGATCAGTAAAATGTAGCCAGCTGGTTGGCCTTCTTCTGTGCTTATATTATGGTTAGAATTTTACCCGCCCTTGACAATGCGCTGGGAAGCAAGGAGGCCGGCAAAATGGCACAGGATGCTGTGGGGCCTATGCCTGATGATTTTAGAAACATGGAAAATAGCAGCATGAGTAGGCCACTCGGCCCCTCTAACCTGCTCCACCATTCAATATGGTCGTGACTGATTCTCTATCTCTGTGCCATACTCTCTCCCCTACCCCTTGACACCAAAAGACCATTTTGTCAGTGGCAGAAAGGTTGGCACATGCAATGCCAACTGGGAGTCCAGTTTAGCTACTTAAGTAGCCAATTAAAGGCCTTTTCCCTCCTCCACAGGCATTTTACCAGCATCCAGGGATAGACTGCCGAAATGAGAGGTGATCCACAGCAACCTGGTGGTCTCCTATTGGCTTGTGGGGACATATTTTTGGAAACTCCATGAGCCTCCCCCATCCAGTAGCCGGGGTTGTTGCCTGCCCTCTGTGAACTCCCCCCTCCCACTGATCCTGTCAGGACCTGCCTGCCAGCCTGATACTGGCATGCCCAGGCACCATTTTCCTGTCTTTGCACATGGCCAGCGATGTGCCCTCATCCTCCAGGTGCAGCGCCATTAATGGCCACTGCCACTAGTGGCGCTGTTGAGGCGTCTGAGCTGCTGGCTTCCTGGTTTGGACGACGGTTTTAGTGGGTTTACTATGGATATCAGCCCCAGTGGTGGCCATTTAATTGGCTATTGCCAGGATGCCACCAGCCCAAGCAGGTTCGCCTCTCACTTTCAGCCCTGGTCGTGGGACATTAGCCTCTGAAATAAAATTCAACCTTCTGATTCTAGGATATTAAGATATGGAGTATCAAGGGCAGACCATTACACTGTGAGTGGGCACTCCTTATCGGCAATGCCCAACCGGGCATTTATTTCTCTTACCCACTCACAATCTTTCCTCATACTATCGATTTCAATAACCTGATCTTAAAGAGGGACGGTGGTCTTGTGATGCAATGGCTAGCATCCCTACCTCTGGGCCAGGAACTTTGGGTTCAAGTCCCACTCTAGGACATGATGGCAAAGTTCAGAGCGTGGCCAAACAGGTTAGTTAACAGCCTGTAAATTCCTCCAATATGCGTGACAGCAGGCAACAAAAGTGGGAAAGTTTCCTGGCGGCCATTCTGCAGAAGGTAATGGCAAAACACTTCAGCCTGAAGGAGAATCTAGGAATCCAATGGAAGCCCCTGGTCACCAATGCCCTGTCAAGACACAATACGTGAAGGAGGAGGACCCTAAAGAGCAGTTGCTGAAAGGGAAAGTATCTGGTATTCTGGGCTTTCTTAATAGAGGCATTGAGTACAAGAGCAAGGTTATGCTGAACTTATGCAAGACACTAACTGGACCTCAGAGTCATTGGAGAGGTTGGGACTGTTCTCCTTGGAGAGAAGAAGGCTAAGAGGAGATTTGATAAGAGAGAGATGTTCAAAATCATGAGGGGGCTGGCCAGAGTAGACAGGGAGAAACTGTTCCCGCTGGTAAAAGAATGAGAGGGCACAGACTTAAAGTGATTTGCAAAAGAAGCAAGTGTGATGTGACAAAAACCTATCCACACGCCGAGTGGCTTGGGTCTGGAATACGCTGCCTGGAAATGTGGTGGAGACAGGTTCAGTCGAGGCATTCGAGAGGGCATTGGGTGATTATTGGTATAGAAACAATGTGCAGGGGTACGGGGGGCGGGGGGAAAAGGCAGGGGAATGAGACTAAGTCATGATGCTAGTTTGGAGAGCTGGTGCAAACACGATAGGCCAAATGGCCTCTTTCCGCAGTGTAACAATTCTGTGAGTCTAGAATTTTGCACCGCTGTTTACCATAGGGGCAGTGTCAGGATGCCGGGGGCAGTACACAGTTGGGGGGGGAGAGGGGGGGGTTCCTCTGCGGGTCTCCTTGGGGAGCAGGTTTCCCAGTGTCCTTGTAGGGTGTGATTCCCCTGTCTGTGAAGGTGGGAGGGTTGCCATGGGTGGTGGGGGCGGGGGGGGGGGGAACTTACCCATGTGCATGTGGGGGATCTCTTTGTGCATAGGGGGGGCGGGGTCTCTGTGTGTGGGGGTGAGGGTTCCTTTTTTTAAACTGGAGATTGGTGCACCCTTTTAAAAAACAAATCTCTGGAAACCCATCATTGCTGGCTTTTTCAGGTCCCGTCCACCAGTGTGACGGTGTGGTGCACCTCCAGGATTCTTTTCTTCGTCAGTATTGAATACGGTGGCACAGTGGTTAGCACTGCTGCCTCACAGTGCTAGGGACCCAGGTTCGATTCCCGGCTTGGGTCACTGTCTGTGTGGAGTTTGGGCATTATCCCCCGTGTCTGCGTGGGTTTCCTCCCACAGTCCAAAGATGTGCAGGTTATGTTGATTGGCCATGCTAAATTGCCACTTAATGTCAGGGGGACTAGCAGGGTAAATACGTGGGGCTACGGGGATAGGGGCTGGGTGGGATTGTGGTTGGTGCAGACTCGATGGGCCATAGGGAATCCTTCTGCACTGTAGGGATTCTAGGTTCTATAATATGGCGAGAAAAGCAGACTGTGTGACCGGCGAGGTCCACACCGTCGATGTTATCTTATCCAATTTGCACTCGCTGTGGGCTAAAATCATTCAATTCAGGATGATGCTTCACAGGCCTGCTTCAGGCGACGCAGCAAATAACAGGGACACTGCCTGGAGTGGAAGGCCACACTGCAGGAAGGACCCAATGCACACCCTGCTCGATTACACAGCAGGCTGGGTAACAGAGGACCTGACGATGCAAGTGCTGTGGTTTTCTGCTGCAGTTGATGTGGTGTCGGGTGTGGGCTGTGGTTCTCTTTGTTGGTTTGACTGAAACTTCAAACAGGATGAGCAGTTTGCTGTAGCGCGCTGATTTATTCTGCGGCTCCTTCTGACTCTTATCTGTGAATCTGAATGAGGGGGGAAGCATTTTTTTAAAACTCACAGCCACAAGATTAGCACCTGATTAGCAAAACAGGGTAAGAAGTCTCACAACACCAGGTTAAAGTCCAGCAGCTTTATTTGGTAGCAAAAGCCACTAGCTTTCACAGCGCTGTTCCTTCGTCAGGTAAGTGGGAGTTCTGTTCACAAACAGGGCATATAACGACACAAACTCAATTTACAAAATGATGGTTGGAATGCGAGTTGGCAAAGTCTCACTAACTGTCCCGGCTGGAGACAATACACATCTCTTTAACCTGTGCTTAACGCTCTCTCCACTCACATTGTCTGTACCTTTAAGACTTGATTACCTGTAAAGACTCGCATTCCAACCATTATTTTGTAAACCATCCCATCCCGCCCACTCCCGATTCACCCCATCCTACAGTGGGGGTGGGGTGGGGAGTGGTGAGGCATCAGGCAGCACATTTGCTCTGCTGCCTTACATGGACAATTAACAACCACTTAAGTGTCTCACACACTCCATCTCCACCACAAGGTTTGGCCCTCCAGGGCAGACGGAAAAAAGTCAGCCAGCCCCGTACTTTTTTGGGACAGTGGGGAGGAGGGGTGTTCCACTGTGCTCATCAGGGGCACTGCCGCTAAGATGACAATCCCTCCCTCATTTTTAAGCCTCTCCCCCTGGCCTTTCTAACATGATACCCACCCCCCCTCCTCTCTGGGGCCTTGCACCTATCCCCCCCGCCCCCAATCCCCGGACTCACCTTTAAGTCAGTGTACACCCACCCCCTTCTTGAGGACCGGTTATAGTCTTAGCTGCTCCTGTCTCATGGCATTCTGGGATTACAGAGCTGGCAGCCAATCAGATTACCTGCCAACTCTCCACATGCATATAGGCCGGAATTCTCCCATCCTGTCCGCCACGGGAATTTTAACGGGTGGGTGAAATCCCATTGACAGTCGGGCGGGAATTTCCGGCTTTTAGACCAGCACAATCAGAGAATTCTGTCCATGAACTTATGAACATGTGAGCAAGCAGCAGGAATAGGCCATTCAGCCCCTTGAGTCTGCTACACTGTTTAATAAGATCCTGGCTGATTTGATAGTAACCTCAAATCTGCTTCCTGTCAACCCCCGGTAACCTTTTACCCTCCAACCCCCTTGTGTACCAATAATCTATCCACTTCTGCCTTAAAGATATTCAAGGATTCTGCTTCCGTCGCCTTTTCAGAAAGAGAGATCTAAAGACTCACAATCTTCTGATAGAAAACATTTTGCTTCATCTCCCCTTATTTTTAAACAGTGACCCTAGTTCTAGATTCTTTGACAAGAGGAAACACCCTCCCCACATCCACCCAGTCAATACCCCTCAGGATCTGATTTGTTTCAATCAAGTCACCTCTTAGTCTTCTAAACTCTAGTGGATACAAGCCTAGCCTGTCCAACCTTTCCTCATGAGACAACGCGCCCATTCCAGGTATTAGCCTGGTAAACCTTCTCCAAACTACTTCCAATGCATTAATTTCTTTCCATAAATGAGGTCATAGCGTCATAGGGCGGAATTCTCCCATCCCGCCTACCACGGGAATCGTAGTGGGTGGGACACGGACCATGCGAAGGTTCATTGACCTCGGGCAGGATTTTCCGGTCTTGAGAGGAGCGTGGCTGGAAAATCCCGCCCATAGAGTCATAGAAATCTACAGCACAGAAAACGGCCCTTTGGCCCATCGCATCAATGCCGGTCAAGGACAAACCACCCAACTACTTTAATCCCATTTTCCAGCACTTGGTCCATGTGGGTGGCACTGTGCCACAGTGGTTAGCACTACTGCCTCATAGTGTCAGGGACCCGGGTTCGATTCCTGGCTTGGGTCATTTCTGTGTGGAGTTTGCACATTCTCCCCGTGTCTGCGTGGGTTTCCTCCGGGTGCTCCGGTTTCCTCCCACATTCTGAAAGATGTGCTGGTTAGTTGCATTGACACAAACAGCTGCCAGACTGTGGCGACTAGGGGGATTTCACAGTAACTTCATTGCAGTGTTAATGTAAGCCTTACTTGTGACTAATAAATAAACTTTACTTTACTTTTACTGCGGCGACACTGTGGCACAGTGGTTAGCACTGCTGCCTCACAGCGCCAGGAACCCAGGTTCGATTCCTGGCTTGGGTCACTGTCTGTGCGGAGTTGGCACGTTTTCCCCGTGTCTGCCTGGGTTTCCTCCGGGTGTTCTGGTTTCGTCCCACAGTCCAAAGATTTGCTGGTTAGGTTGATTGGCCATGCTAAATTGACCCTAGTATTAGGGTGATTGGCAGGGTAAATATGTGGGGATGCGAGAATGGGACCTGGGTGGGATTGTGGTCGGTGCAGACTCGATGAGCCAAGTGGCTTCCTTCTGCACTGCAGGGTTTCTATGGATTTCTATGGATAACCTTGCACACCTTGGCATTGCAAATGCCATCTAAACACTTCTTAATGCTGAGGTGGCTGGTACTGTACTCAATACTCCAGACATGTTCCTGCATATGGGACTAACTCCCTGATAAGGGTGGAAGTCTGGCCTCAGCTATAGACATATCACTGGGCGGGGAGGGGGGCGGGGGGCAGCCAGATTTCACATTGGCCTGCCATGTGTGATAGGGAACTTGAGGGGAGATATAGAGCAAACAGCTGAGTTGACCTTTTAACATGCTCTAAGAATGTAACATAAGAAATAGGAGCAGGAGAAGGCAATACAGCCCCTTGAGACTGCATCTTTCAATAAGATCCTGGATAATCTACCTCAACTCCAATTTCCCAAGCTATCCCCATATTCCCAGATTCGCTTAATGCCCGGGAATCTCTCAATCTCAATTACAAGGGGGCACAGGTTCAAGGTGAGAGGGGAAAGTTTAAGGGAGATGTGCGGGGGACATTTTTCGCATAGAGAGTGGTGGGTGCCTGGATCGCGCTGCCAGAGGTGGTGGTGGAAGCAGGCGCATTAGCAACATTTAAGAGGCACCTGGATGGGTACATGAATAACATAGAAACATAAAAGATAGGAGCAAGAGGAGGCCATTTGGCCCTTCGAGCCTGCTCCGCCATTCATCACATAAGAACATAAGAACTAGGAGCAGGAGTAGGCCATCTGGCCCCTCGAGCCTGCTCCGCCATTCAATAAGATCATGGCTGATCTTTTTGTGGACTCAGCTCCGCTCACCATAACCCTTAATTCCTTTACTGTTCAAAAATGTATCTATCCTTGCCTTAAAAACATTCAATGAGGTAGCCTCAACTGCTTCACTGGGCAGGGAATTCCACAGATTCACAACCCTTTGTGTGAAGAAGTTCCTCCTCAACTCAGTCCTAAATCTGCTTCCCCTTTATTTTGAGGCTATGCCCCCTAGTTCTAGTTTCACCTGCCAGTGGAAACAACTTCCCTGCTTCCATCTTATCTAAATCATGGCTGATCGTCCGACACAATATCCTAATCCTGCTTTTTCCCCACAACGTTTGAGCCCATTCACCCCGAGTGCCCCAATAGGAAGGGAATAGAGCGATACGGAATGAGTAAGAGCAGAAGGTTTTTTTTTTAGTTTAGTTAGGGCATCATGATCGGTGCAGGCTTGGAGGGCCAAATGGCCTCTTCCTGTGCTGTACTTTTCTTTGCTCTTTGTTCATACTTGAATACACTTAGCAACTGGGGGCCTCAACAGCATTCTGAGGTAGAATACTTCAAAGATGAACAGCCCTCTGAGTGTTTCTGTGCTGCAGAGTCTGTGTAATTGTAAAATAATGAAAGATTGAAGCATGAACAACCTTTCACATGCCAGCAATTTTCCTTCCCACCTACTCACAGGGGCCAAAATTTTAGGTATAAAGTTCAGGCGCTACCTGACCTGGAAACACATAAGAATTGCACCAGAAGATGTTTCCTGACGGAATTGCGCCTTTGCCAATTGAAATAATTGAACAACAAATTGACTCGATGGGCCGAATGGCCTCCTTTTGCACTGGAGGGATTCTATGATTCTATGACTGGGATTTTACATTGTCTGTCGGGTGGGCCAATTGGCAACCTGGATTCAGGGTGGGATGAAAAGGTCAGGGTTCAGATAAAATGAACAAATGCATCCGGGAACTGAGTTCTGTGTGTGATCGCGCTGCCCAAACACGCGTGGCATAGTTTTAACACATATTTATTTTTCATGGGGCGCGGGCTCCCTGACACAGTTCAACAGCAGCCGTTTCCCCAGAAGAGGCAACATGGAAATGCCAGCCCGCACCCTCGCTTCCCTTGGAGCCCGCCCTCCTGGCAGCACTCAGCCTCTCCCAGAGTGCGCTTCACACCGGAAATGGCCATTAATTGGCCAGCCCCAGAGGAAGCCCACACAGACACGGGGGAGAAACATGCAAACTCCACACAGAGGGACACCCAAGGTCTGCCACAGTGGCACAGTGGGTTAGCACTGCTGTCCCACAATGCCAGGGACCCGGGTTCGATTCCCGGCTTGGGTGACTGTCTG